>NC_133617.1:156882741-157156833 GCF_048593235.1 Sminthopsis crassicaudata | reverse complement strand
TAATTGCATTAAGATAAAACTGGCCATTGCATTTGAAAGGAATGGAATTCTTAGCCTCTGATAAGGTAGACTAGAATATTACCATTCAATGACAAAATAAATTATAAATTATAGATGAGTTGCATTTATTTATTTATTCTTATTATAGCTTTTTATTTACAAGATATATGCATGGGTAATTTTTCAGCATTGACAATTGCAAAATCTTTTTCCCTCCTTCTCTCTACCCTCTTCCCCAGATGGCAGGTTGACCAATACATGTTAAATATATTAAAGTATAAGTTAAATACAATATATGTATACATGTCCAACGAGTTGTTTTGCTGTACAAAAAGAATTGGACTTTGAAATAGTGTATAATTAGCCTGTGAAGGAAATCAGATATGCAGGCGGACAAAAATAGAGGGATTGGGATTTCTATGAGGCGGTTCATAGTCATCTCCCAGAGTTCTTTCGCTGGGTGTAGCTGGTTCAGTTCATTACTGCTCTATTGGAACTGATTTGGTTCATCTCTATGTTGGAGAGGGCCACGTCCATCAGAATTGATCATCATATAGTATTGTTGTTGAAGTATATGATGATCTCCTAGTTCTGCTCATTTCACTCAGCATCAGTTCATGTAAGTCTCTCTAGGCCTTTCTGAAATCATCCTGTTGGTCATTTCTTACAGAACAATAATATTCCATAATATTCATAAGCCACAATTTATTCAACCATTCTCCAAATGATGAGCATCCACGTAGTTTCCAGTTTCTGGCCACTACAAAAATGGCTGCCACAAACAGTCTTGCACATACAGGTCCCTTTCTCTTCTTTAAGATCTCTTTGAGATATAAGCCTAGTAGTATGAGTTGTATTTATTAAGTCATTAGGACACAAAGAAAAATAGAAGAAATTGAGGCACAAAGAGATGCAAAAATTTGAACCCATATTTTGTGACTTCAAAATAAAAAAAAAAAATCTCATACCAGACTAATAGCTACATTGTAGGCAAGCAAAAATATGGAAGGTCTATTTTTTATTTCCTTGTAATAACTGCCTCACTGTTATACTTTATGTGGGTTGGTCTGGGGTGAA
Source organism: Sminthopsis crassicaudata (assembly GCF_048593235.1). Taxonomy (NCBI): domain Eukaryota; kingdom Metazoa; phylum Chordata; class Mammalia; order Dasyuromorphia; family Dasyuridae; genus Sminthopsis; species Sminthopsis crassicaudata. The sequence continues at coordinate 157,155,756 of NC_133617.1, read as the reverse complement.
GCAAGGTAGTGTGGGAAAGAGAATTTACAGTCTGAATATCATGGTAACTATTGAGTCAGATTTGTCATTTACTTAAACTGCTTCCTGATATAAAAGATAGGAAAATTTTGAAGGTGTATGTCATGCCAATAGTGTATGTGACACTTAGGACATTGAAGCAATAACTTTTTATTAACATGTGTCATCTGTAAATATATCTCAAGAATCTCAGGAAGCTCTTTTTGAGGAAAAATGAGAATTTCCAAGCAATATGTCACTGAAAATCACCTTCTGCTGAACCACTAAGGGACTAGTGGTTATCTGATCTGCAACCATCAACACCCAAGGATATAGCAGGTCAGCTTTTGATACAGAATAAAGCTAATATCGCTTATAGGGGGTTATAAAAGGATAAAAGGCAGAAATTAAAAAAAAAAAAAAGAATGCCTTCAAAAAACAATACCAAATTAAAAACAAACAAACAAACAACAAACTGAAGTCATTTTCCAACTTTCCAAATGCTTCATAAACGAATGGTTATACTTGTGAGTTATTTCAATATCAAAGATGAATACCAAATGTTTTTAAAAGTAAAATACATTTTTTAGACAGTCAGTTCTTCCTTTTTATCTTTGGTGGCAATATTCACTTTCAATTTTTTGCTACTAAAAGTAATGAAATAAATTTCTTAAGCTAATGGGTGTTCTAGCTAAAACAAGATTTTGTAATTTCAAATTAGATTAAAATCACTTTGTCTTATGTATGAATGTGTAAGCAATGCTTAAAGAGTTCCATGAGAATTTTATTTTGTGTTTTGAAGTTTTCCCAGGATGTTTAAAATTTTAAAGAGTTATAATAATTAAAATAGGTTTAAATATTGTGTAATCATAAATGTACATTTGTATATGATTATATATGTATATACATACAAATATATACATATAAATATATGCTGGTTCATATTATATATAGCTAGTATATTATACACATATATGTATATGTACGCATATGCATATAATGATTATCAGTCATCTATAGTCTATTCATGTTCCATCTATGTCTGAATGATAGAATGGATCCATCTTAATGGATTAATTTTTTAAAAAGTCAAATTGGTGATTCAGTAGTATGGTGGGGCTCAAAATGCCCCAAAATATATTCATACTTTACCTTTACAGTTGAAGATACACATGCTATTTTATTTTATTTAATACCTTTTTCCTTCCTGAACTGATTAATACTTGATATTTATTAACCAGTGTCCAGAAAAGCTTAGCAAATATGGAGTACCATGGGATAAATTCTCTTTAGATTTCCTCTATCTTTCTGTTCCTAAATGACTTCTCGTTCCCTAAACAAATATACCTATGTCACTTAAATATAACTCAGGCTGAGATATGGAGTGAATTAGTAGATCAGTTGGATTTTTCTGTATGTATTCTGTCAGAAAGTGAATTATCTCCATGCCAGCTTGAATCCTGTCACCAGTTCTTTGGTGAACTTCAGACCAGTTTAAATAGGTTTCAGAATTCAGATCTGTAGACATAAAAGGACCAGAGTGTTCCTTTAAAAGGTCAGTCTTTTTTGTGATTCTGACAAGCCCAATCTAAGCAGCACTTTGTAACAAGATTGATAGCAATATCATCATTAAACCAAGGCAGCTCTTCGTTTTTTATATTTAACAATTTAACAATAATAAAAAGAATAATAGCTAACAATTTGACATTTATAAAGCACTACTTCAGATATGTAAGCTTATTTGATCCACAAAACAGCTCTGGGAAGCTATTTTTATTTACATTTTACACATAAGAAAACTAAGGCAAGTCAGATGACTTACATAGAACTCTTAGCTCTTTAGTAGCTGAGGTCATATTTTAATTCAGTTCTATCTAATTCCAAATTCAACTGTCCTTTTTGCCATCTTAGTGTTATTAGATTAGCCAATATATGAAAGAGAGTTACTTTTTAATATATTTGTTAAACAGCTTGACAACCTCTAATGAATGAGAATGCACCAACTTTTCATTCCAAACCATCTCAGTGGTGGACAGTTCTAAAAGTAGGAAGATTTTCCTGGCGTACAATTCCTGAGAGGTTATGTTATTTTTAAACTAAAGTCTCATTTTAAAAATAATTATGTAAAAAGGATTGGATTCTTCATTCAGTGAATTACCCCAACTGTCTAAATGTATAGCATTAATATTGTGTGTTTATGTTGTTTAGTAGTCATGCTAGGTGTTAGTAATTTCATTACTCACTGTAAGAAAGACATTTATTTGAGTCTTGCCTAAGGGACTTACATATAACATTGGGCATTGATTGGAATTAATCGCATGATATAGAAGATTCTGGCAAAGGACTACCCAGGAAGTTATATCTGCATCAAAGAAAGTACTATGCTGCATGAGCAAAGTAAAATTGCCAAAAGAAATGTGAGATGTGCAAATTTAGAGAATCTGGCCCAAATGTTCATAAGGACTATTTGTAACTGGCCTGTGGTAGTGCATTCGGAGATCACTCTTGCTAATTTTGAGCTCATATTGATTTGAGCAGCCACAATTGTTTACTTTGTAATTTGACTCTAACATAATAATATCATTTTGGTCCTCTGAAAGGAAGAACAGCATGGCAAATATCTTGAAGTCTCTGTACCTCATTTTATTATCTATTAAAACAAAAAGGTTAGACTCAGTGGCTGCTGAGGGTCCTTCCAGATCTATGTCAATAATCTTATTTTTAATGTCTAACTTTAAATCATACAATTATGATTTATAGAAAAAGAGACTACAAGTTTTAATAGAAAATTTACTTCTTTATAGAAAACACAAATGGAGAACACTTTAAAAATAAAAATGCAATCATTTTGTTTCTTCCCCTGTGTCTCCATATGGGCAGCTTTGTGAATGGGGAAAGACTGTCTGTTAATGAGTCCATTTGCTCACCCAGCCATCTGCCTGAAAGTACTCAGAATGTTCAAAAACAAGTCCTGGTTTCTTACTAAAAGGGAGTTCTTGATATTGATGTTTGTTTATACTTAGGCAGCAGATAAACAGGGCAGGTTAGTGAATAATTATCAATTAAAAATTTTTAAAAAACAACCTGTTTTGTAGCATCATTGGACTTCATAAAAGGTCAGAATGTCAGAGTTAGAGAGTAATTCAGAGACCAGGAATTCCAACACTAATTTGAAATAAGCATTCCTTCTCAAATAGAATTCAACTTTTATTTGAAGATCTCTAATCCTATTAGTAGCTAGATGGCATAGTAGATAGAGAACCAGATAGAGAACTAGACCAAAAGTCAGAGAGGCCTAAGTTTAAATCTGGCCTTAGATACAATCTGTGTGAGCCTGGTCAAGTCACTTTATCCTATCTCACTAAGTTTCCTCATCTGTAAAATGAACCAAAGAAGGAAATGGCAAACCATTCCAGTTTCTTTCCCAATAAAACATTCCCAAAAGGGGTCATGAAGAGTTACACTTGATTGAAATTAATGAAGAATAACAAAAGTACTATAGGGATATCCTATTCTACTAATTTTTAGGAATGATTTTTGTTGTTGATTTTTCTGTGCATAGGATTATCTATTTAGTAACTTTAGATGCTGAGTTCAAATCTTCATTTTATAGATAAGCTTGCATAGATAGTGTCTACAGCTAGTAAGCTAAGGTTGGGTTTGAATTTAGGTCTTCTTAATTCTGTTTTAGCACTGTACCTATTACACTACATAGCTTTGTAGATTTTCTTCTTCCCTTCTACCTATTGCTCCTATTTCTTCCCTCTGATATAAAACAGAATAACTCCAATGTTTCTTTTAAGTAAAAACTCTTCAAATACTTAAAGCTATCATGTCCTTAGCCACTAAGCCATCTCTTCTTCACACAGAATGAATTCAGCTTTTCAACTTAATCCCTGATCTCTGGACTTGAGACTATCCTAAAGGCCTTATCAAGACAGTATCCCACTGAAAATGCAGAGTGCACAGGAAGAATAAACTTACTTAAGGTTATGGTATCAAAATGGTTTATGAGTATGCAATAAGTGGTTAAAGCAACAATAAAAGCCACCTAATTCTGTTCTCTGCAAATAATAAATTATATCTTCTACATTTTTAAGAACATGTGAATTTTAGTACCTGAATCTATTTTCCATATAACTATATCTATAAATGAAATTATAAAACTTTTCAATCATGAAAATTATTTTAACATTGAAAAAATATTGCAAATTTCTCTATGGTTACTATGGATTTGATTTTTATTCTGCTATTTGCAATATATATATATATATATATATATATATATGATTGTTGTTCAATAATTTTTCAATCATGCTTGACTCTTTGTGACCCCATTTGGAGTTTTCTTGACACAGACACTGGAGTGGTTTGCCATTTCATACTTCAGTTCATTTTATAGATGAGAAAACTGAGGCAAATAGGATTAAATGGCTTGATGAGGGTCATTAGGCTGTTAAGAGTGTGAGGCCAGATTTAAACTCAGGAAGAGGAGTCTTCCTGACTTAGATCCAGATATCTAGTTGTTGTTGTTGTTGTTGTTGTGTGGGTGCATGTGTATACTTAGATATATATCTACCTATATATGAATATGCACACATAGAGACAGAGAAAAAAACAGAGAGGCATATTATGCTTTAATAAAATTATTTAAATTCTAGAAACTATTCAGTCTACAGAAGATAAGTTTGCTTACATAATAAAGGACAGGCTTGGTCAGTGAAAACCAGGTTTTATGAGCATGAAGTCAGTTCTAGATGAAGCTTGAATATGTATAGATGTTTCTGGTCTACTTACTATGGGAAGAAGTCCCTTTGGATGTATGATTAATTGCAACCTACCAGTCTCTCTTTGGTCAAAGCACCCATAGGTAAAAGTATGATACCTTGTAAAGAAAGAGAGAGAGGGACAGACAGAAAGAAAGAAGGAGAGCTGTGCTAACCTCTAAAGAGTAACAAGTAGGAATGTGTTTAATTGCCCCTATACCAGAAGACAGGACAGAATAGTTCCAATAGACTAGAGTGGACTATATACAGAGTGAACTCCTTTGAAACCCAGATCTTTGACCTTGATGTTGTTGTGACTCTTGAAGGCCTAGAGAAGATACTGAAGATACTATAAATACTTCACCAAAATTAAAGACAGATCATAGACTTTCTGACGTTGAGCATCTAAAATTATAGTCATAAGATCAGAACATCATTTAGAAATGATGCAGAATTTTGTTGTGTATAATTTTGTATATAATTTTGTGTTTAATTTTATTATGCATAATTTTAATTAATTAAATTTATGATATTTGATTATAGATTTAGAACTGAAAGGGATCTTAGATGTCACTTAGTCCAACTAATTATCTATTTTTATGAAAATAGATACTTTGAACTACAGGTTTGCTTGTTTTGCAGTACAAGTATTTGCTAGTCCTTACCATTATAAGTTGATTCACTGATGAATAAGAACACTGAAAAAAAGTATAAAATGATAAGGCAATATTATCCCTCATATGTTTTTCATCCATAACAACAATCACAAAGATTAGTTATAGGTTGGAAGGAAACTGATTTTTTCTGTATTTTTTTAACCTTCTTTCTTCATTCTTTCCAATTTCTTAATCTTACCCATCACCATGAATATCCATTTGAAAGGAAGCAATTCATTTTTCTACAATTATAATGGGAAAGGGCAGAGGTAGTTGTGGTAAATATTCCCACCCTCACTACATAAGTAGAATTTATTTTTGGTTAAATTGAGAGTAGTCTCAATCCTACATTAATCTTTGGATATTAAATCACAATCAATGTACACTTTGTAACTCTTTGCACATAAACTTTGTCTAGGTTTCAAAAAGATGAAGTATATTTTGGCTGTGTTATTTTAAGAGTCAAATCGCAGAAAAAGAAGTTAAGGAAATATGTCTCCTCTATTGCAATAGATTGCTTTAATGTGAGCCAAGCCTCTTATTTGGAAAAAAAAATATATATATCTTTTTTTATCTTATTATTTTATCTTATTTTTTCATACTTTAATCAATGTATTCTTTGAATTTTTATTGAGAAATGGTGGAATCTTTAGTAATATAGTAAGGACTAATAAATAGTTCTCCATACATAAATAGAATGTAACATGTTATTTCCTGCACTCTGTGATGAATTATTGTTTTTGCAAAAGCCTATCCTTGCATTCAGAAGCTTCTTTACACATAAATGGCTAGCTATTTATTAGCACAGCATATCCTGAAAGGAAAACAACTATAGCTAATTCAAGAAATTAAGTAATCCTTATCCTACTTAAAGTATTTATAAAAAGTTTCTTAAGAATTTAAAGATAAACCATAGTAAATTTAAACCTGGAACTTAATGAATACTTAATTAGCAAATCTAAAGAATGTTCTATAATGGAAAAAGAATCCAGTATTATTTTTCATTCAGTAATGATAAAGTGTATTTCGATTCGCTAAATAAAGTAGCTTGTTTACATTCTTTGTTAGAGAGACACTTAAAATGATAAGAGGAATAAGAACAGTATGATTCTTGATGGTCTTATAAGTATAGTTATGAATACTCTGACCTTAAGTAAATATTTTTTATCACACTAGGTTTTCTTTGGCTGTGTCAGTGTAATCTAAGCATCCAGTTTAAAACTCAATGTCCCCTTGGATACTATGAGTCTTTACCCATGTGCTTCACATTTTTCCAAATTCAATCACAAGAATACTAATAGCTTTTAAACATCAGATATCCACTTAATGATGTCGAAAGCAAGAATAATTATTTCAGTTGTCATTCAATATAAGTGAAATGAAATAATACTCAATATATAATAATAAGTTCTTCTCTACTGGAAATTCCCCACCTTTTCCTGCTGGGTAAAACTATTGCTCTTCTGCTCTTGAAAGGATGAATCAATGACAAGCAATTTTAAATCACAATTACTCTTCTGAGAAAGTGCTGCACTATTTTAGTAACAAGCAGCCCTTTTAAGCCAGAGAGTTACAAAGTTCTTCAATTTGGCATTCTGGACAAGTCAAAGAAGTTCAATCAGCTCTTCATTCAATAGGACCCAAAATTGTCCAATTAAACCTCATCATTTTGTTATAAGAAACAGGACATTCAGAAAACTCCTGAGCTTAACTCACTATATTGAAAACAAACTGATTCCATCTTCTTATGCCACTAGATTCTGTGCTACTCAATAAACTATCAGCATCTTGTCACAGGATAAAGATAAAGTCAAAACCTATCTTTCACTAATCAGTTTTTTCCCTTATACCAAAATAAGCAGAAGTGAACAATCAAGAACTTCTGAGAAGTTTTACCTTTTTCAGAATGTAGTTGACATTAAAAGGGAACTACTGAAAATTCAACAGTCCTATCTCCTCAAATCATCAGGCTCACACCCAGCTTTTTCTTCAGCCAATGAATCAGACTACAAAGGAGGCAGAACAGACATCTCCAGACTTATTTTTTCCCATCATTCTCCAAGAAAAAACTTTCATTTCTGTCAAACACTTTTTTTGTCTGAGGTCTGCAAATACACATGCCTCATATATGGTCCCTTTCTCCACTTGGGATCTTTCAGATGGTTAGTCTATCTGTAAGAATTTAATTTTTGATTGCTTATATTTTGAGGCTTATACTTTAGAGTTTGGGGACTAGATTTCTTTCTAAAAACAGGGACGACTTATTTTTTGTCCTGTGAAGTTTTCATTTAGGGTTTCTTTGAAACATAGCTCTCAGAAAAATGAGCTTAATGGTTTTTAAAGAAGTACAATAATTCTCTGGACCAGGTTTCAAATGAAACTACTTGATTACCCTTTAAACCCAAATCACTCTGGCTTTCATTAAATTGCCAAAAATACTTTCCAGCCTAAGGCTTTATTGCTTTGGTTCTGATAGGTTAAAATGAGAGTAAATAGCAATTGTTTTCTGTTCCATCCAGAAATTCTGAGGGTCTTCTTTTAGGGGAAGATTTTTCTTATGGTAAATTAGGCCATTTTTTTGTTTCAATACTTACCTCCTTTTTTTTTTCCTATTCTTAACTTACCTAGTGAAACCTTATCTCAGACAAACTGAGGGCTGGGAAAAATCTTTAATTAAGACCGATATATTTCTAAGAAAGACCCAGGTCCATCTTCTAATAATCTTGACCTTAGTCTTTTCACTGAAATTTGATGACTCTGGATGAGAGAGAGGCCAATGATATTGCCTAGCTTTGTCACCCTCAAGTCAAGACATCACCTTTTCAAGAATGCAGGATGAACAATTATACTACTATAAAATCAATACAGCTGCTTCTCAAGTATTGCAACCAAAACTTTGTTATTAGTATACTATTTCTGAAATTTTCTTACCTCCTCTCCTCTTTTCTTCTTAATAACTCATTTTTGTTTACTCTCCTGATAGGTTTTTTCATTGCCTCTAAAGGTTAAAATCTAATCTTCCTAAAGGTCAGTGGCCCCTTGTTTGCTTTTAAGATAAAACACTTTAAATAAAGCACTTTTCTCCCTCCCTACTTTGTTTCATCCTTTTCTTTACACAACATCCTCCTCCCATCCTATTTTACTTGTTAAGGCAACAAACCTTTTTTATATATAAAGCAAGCAATAGCGGGCACGCACACACACGTACACACACACATATAGGGTAAATAAGACACCAAAAAAGACCATGTCCTTCAGCTAAGTGGACCAAAGATAGGGACGTTAATAGGAAAGGACTTTTCTGTATTTGAAGTGGCCTTAAAGTGGGCCTTTGTTGCAGTGAGCTCGTGTTTAATACCCACAATTATTATATACAACCAGGAGAAGCTACTCTCTGAAGCAAGCAGGGACATTGACAGGATTATTTTGTCCTTCAGTGGGCATTTGCTGTAGTAGGCCTGGGTCAAATTCTTTTCATTGACAGAACTACTTTAATCCCTACTGGTAATTTATTCAATTTGGGGACCAAGTTATAAATATACTATATAGGATCCTCCCTGTCTCCTTTGTTAATTATTGATTCATTAGAAACTTTGACCAACTTATGACATCAGGATATTCATGTTTCTCCTTGGTGGCAAGCTAATATCTTTGCCTCTTGATCTGGAGATGATTTAAACTTACAAATTCTTTTGAGGCCTCACAATAATGGCCCAGATTCCTAGTATATTTGAGATTTAGATTGTGTAGCCTATCATTGGTATATATTGGTATATATTTTCTGTTAAGGCAACCAAACTATTCACATACAAAACAGATAATAGTGCACAATACATACATGTGTGTATAGACATACATGTGCACATGTATATGCATGTCTATATGTGGTATATGTGTATGTATGAAATATATGAAAGATTCATCTAGAAAATGTATATAGATTATATCTATATACATACATACATATACATATATATAATATATAAAAGCTTCATGTAGAAAATAGACTCAAATATTCAACCCAAGTTTTCATCTTAGCATCAGAGACTCTAAAACTCCATATCACTTACATATCTATACTGCAAGCAAAATTAACTAATTTTCAGGATGAGAAAATTCAACTTAAAAAAATCAAGCTAAGTCAGACATTTGATTGATCATTGTCATCAAAATGGTCAAACTCCTAGCCTCAGGTGTAGGATTATTGACGATTCAGATGAGAAAAAAAACCTTGAGATCACATATTTTAACAGTTTTCTTGTTACAAGATAGCAACCTGATTCAGTAAAATAAATGACTGGGAGTCTGGAGACCTGAAATCAGAGTTCTTTTTCTCAGTATTAAATGTACAGTAACAATTCTTTCATTATTTCCTGGACCTTTTGAGAGATAAAATTATCCATGAAAATATTCACAAATTTGTCAGATGCTCTGGTTGTTGGTGGAACAAAATTTGTCATAGTCCCCCAAATATAGTCCCATGCTGTCAGATGTCTAGGTACTTCCTTTTCCCTACTGCTAATATTATATCTTTTGTCTGTTTCAGTATGAGGATTTGTATTAAGAAAGTATCATCATTATCTGCCATCTGGCTAGGTATTCCTTAGGGACTTATGATAATACTTGTACAGAGATTCAAAGCTCTGGGGATCAAGGAGGCCTGTTCTACAGAGAGTGGAGGGACTAGGGAAAGAGCCCATGTGAATTTGTTGCTTTAGAGCAACAGATATAGAAGCCACCATTACATCCAAAGGATAAAACCAGCTACTATATCTTGCTAGTAAATCTCTTAGGGAATCAAGAGATAAGTTGGGCAATACTTTCACAAGTCCAGTCAAGAAGACCTGGAATGAAGGCTAAACACAAAATAGCTTTTAAAACAACAAAGCAACTGAAAATAAATGTTTCAAAAGAAAAGCTTAACTCCCCTAAATAAGACATGTGGAAACCCCCCCCCCCCATCTCCTTTGTAGAGATGGGAATCTCACAGGACTAGAACATTGCATATATATATACTCTCAATCACATATATGTTATCTATACACATATATAAATACATATATGCATGTACACATACTATGTGTGTGTGATTGTGTGATTATCAGTTTTGCTATTTACTGTAAATATAGATTCATGATCTGGTTTCGATCTAAAATTCTTTCAAAGCCCATCTGTCCTATGAAAAGAACACTAATTTATCATGATATCCAGAACTATATGTGCCCTTGACTACGGGTAAATTATTTCATTTGGTTAGTTTCACTTTCTCTATTTATAAAAAGAGCCAATAATAACTATACTATTTAATTTTATCAGATTGGTGTGATAAATAAATGAGATAATTTGAATAAAAGTCCTTTGAAAACTTTAAACATGTTATATAAATTTGCTACTATTTTTATTGATGTTTCTGTTGTCACTATTACTTCTAATACTTGTCAGTAAATAAACATTTATTAGGCACCTACTATATGTCAGGAACTGGGCTAAGCAATGGAGATTTTTAAAATTCTCCCCTCCCCCCCAAAATAAGATAGTTACTGCCCTCAAAGAATTTAAAATTTAATGAGGGAAGTAATAGATAAAAAGAAGCTGAAAAGCAGAGGAAGGGATGCCAAAAAGATTCCAGACATGGAAATTTTGTGAAAAGTCAGAAAAGTCCCAAAGTGATACAGCCAGATATGAGGGGATGTTCTGTGTTCTGACCTAAGTTCCTCCTTAAATGGAGTTTGGGGAGTTTATAGCTGCACCCTAAAATCAGAGGGGTACACTACCACAGTACCTACTTTGACAGTGCTTTGTGAATTGTTGGGGAGAAGGTGTTAGGATTACAAGGTGCTAACTCAGGTTATCTAAACAATTCCCTAGCTCAGAATTCACACCTTTAGTTCAAACCTTTAAAAGTAGTTTACACCTTTAGACTTCTGAAAAGGAGTTTATTCATTTCAAGGAGTTTACACCTTTAAAAGGAGCAAGTTCATTGGTTGTAGGAGTTCTCACAAGCCCATTCTCTTCGAGGATAAAAGAAGGCAACATTGAGTCTGAAGAGCAGTCCAAATTGGGACATTGAGTTGGGATGGCAGTCTGGATTGAGTCAAAGAGACGTCCAGTGGATTCACAAATCCAGCAATCCCACACTTTTGGAGGGGCAGGCTCCAGAAGCCTGAAGAAGCCTCCAGAAGAAACCTGCTCACAGAGAGAAGGATTATACAGAAAAGAAATCTCCACCCAGAGAAGGATTACAGCTGAGAGACTACAGGAGGAATTACAGAAGAAATATTTTTTTTGTTTTAATTTTGTGACCTTAAAAGTCAAGTGTGTGTTTTTATATATAAGATTTGAAGTCAGGAAGAAGCCTTCTGGTCCAGCCTCTATCCACTATACCATTTAGCTGCCTAAGCAGCCTAATTAACCTTCACAAAAACAACAGTGAAATCAATGAGGAACCTAAAAATTGGAGGAATTTCTATTGATTCCTATAATATTAAAGACATATTACTGAAATTCAATGAACAGTAGGAAGATCAGTGTTTTAAAAACCACTACCACTTTTTTTTTTTTTTTTTTTAAATCCCCTTTCAGATAAATCCAGGTGATCTTGCAAGAGCTGGCATACCTGTCATATACCACAAAACAAGTTTGGAAGTTTTTTGTTTTTTTAAAACTTTCTCATAGGTGTAGAATGTCGCCTACACTGAGAGAATCATGAAATCCAATAAACATTTTGATAAACTAAGAAGCATTATTCTTGGGAATTACAGAAATTTGTAAATAGAGATAGAATACTCAAGCAGCATGGCCTTGCCTTATGCTATTATAGCAAATATATCCAAGGTAATGAAATAAATGTTTCAGTGACTTGGGAATTCATTAGACTTAAATTCGGAAATATTCTAGAAAGTGTTTAATCACTGGTTCTTTATGCATACATGCCATTTAAATTTTATCTGCATGATTAACACTATCTTACATCTGGACAATGAAGAAAATAATTAATCAAGTTGTGATTTATTAATTTTTTAAGTACAAATGCTCACACTAGAAGCTTAACAATCAGCTCTAGAGATTCAGTTTAAGTTGGCTTCCCAATTTAGATTGTATTGAAAATCTACAGATTAAAATGAAGGCTAGATTTGGGAGAATGAACTTTTTGTCAAAGCTCTAATGTGATATGAAATTCCATGGTGAAGAATTAAATAATATATGTCAATATTTTTTAAACAATGTCAAATCAAGTAGGAAAAGGGACAATAGAAGTGGAATATGTTTTATAGTAGACATTTTATTTTTAATATGAGAAAAAGTTATAAGGTTTGCTGTTTGTCCATCAATTTAGTGACTTTGCCCTAGTTGATTTGCATGTTGCTCTACTTTTGCTAGCTAAATTACTTCTACTCCTATGTCAAATATAAATTTTATAACGCAGATGAAAGATTAATCTTAGATCAGACACTAGAATCAGAAGCAATCAGTAAAAATATCACAATGGTAGATTTTGGATAGATGTAAAGAAAAACTTTGTAACAATTAGAACTTTACTAAAATAGGGTGAGCCATCTGGGTCCTATCTATCCCACTGGAGGATTCCATGCAAAGTTGTCAGTTGGATTGGACTGCTGTAGGATATACTAAAATTCTCTATCATACTCCCTGCTAATCTCTGTTAATCTAGTAGGTTAGCTCTCCTTTGATCCAGTAGATGTTAAACCATTTTCAATAATCTCTAGATACCAGTCTGAAGTACACAGAGACCTTTGACCAAAATATTTGAAGAACTCTCTTGCTTGCTTTATTTATTGATTTTTCTACCTCTTTTCAGGACCCCTAGGCTTCTAAAGGCTTCTGGGAAGCCTGCCTACAGAGACACAGGCTTTTGATTTATACACAGATGAGTTCCCATAGAAAGTTTGTGAGATCTCTTTAAAAGATATCTTAAATAAAAAAGAATATGGCCTCAAAACTTCCTGTGAGGCTTAGTAAACATGGTTGTGATGGTTTAATCACAGTTTGTTTAGTGATATGAAGCAGCTTTCCTATCTCTATGCCCTTTACACAAGCTTTCCCTTAGGCATAGAGTTCATTCCTTCTTTCTCTATCTTTTCCAAACTTCAGCTTTTTTCAAAGTTCAAGTCAGGTACTATCATGTCCGATGTGAAAGAGTTTTCCCATATTCTTCCCTTAAGTTTTTAGTGCTCATACCCTTCTCTAGTTATTTTTATTTACTCTTATGTGACCTCAGTAGAATGCAAGCTACTTGTTGACTGTTACTATTTCTTTGTCTTTTTAACCCTAGTCAGAATTATGGTAGTCATAGTTATGGTACATACAATGCTCATTGCATAAGGTAGAATAAAATTGACCTTTTCCAAGTTTTTTCCAATTCCATTAATTTGTTGAGAAGAGTATTCTTTGTTATTTGTAGAATCCCACAAATGTATTGGTTTATTTATGAAGCCAAATACTCATTTAGACTACATTAATGGTTTTCATTAATATCATATAATTAAAATTGAAAACTTCTCTCCATGTATAGACAAAGATAACATTTTAATACCTTCAACAAAATCCTATGGATAGAGTTGGGAAAAATAATATTCAGTAACATATATTGAATATCTAGAATCAGCTATTAAAAGTCAATTATATGGCTAAGTTCTATCTGCCATATATAATAGAACTATATATCTATATTCTAACATATATGTATGTATACATATATATATAAACAAATGCATATGCATTTCTGTATATATGTCTATGTATGTATCTATATATGTATGTATATTTTTATATATCTATCTGTCCCATTGATGAAAAGCTAATATTTTATAACTTATAAGTCTTTTTAGGATTGTTAAATTCTTACATCAAATTAAAGTATTCAATGAGAAAATTTTTCTCCTAAATTTAAGCTGTAAATTTTGAGTATTCTCTTAAAAAATTCCATTTCTATCCTGATCTTACTGACTGGCTCTTATAACCTTTTTAGCTGGCACAGCTAAATTCTTTCCACTATTGGAAAATGGATGGAAGCAGTGGGTGTGAAAACAAAAGTGCCACTGTAGTCTTTCATTTGAATTGTTTCTATACGTACTGTAAATGTCACATTAGGAAATGGCACCCACTGGAACCAGATAAAGAGATGATAATCTTAAATCCTCTATCACTATAAAAAAGGTACAAAAAATAATTACTCTCTAGTAACTCTTATATTAGGTATGTTGTTATTGAATAGTTTCAGTCCTGTTGACTCTTCATGACTCATTTTGGGTTTTCTTGGCAAAGATATTAGAGTAGTTTTCTGTTTCCTTATTTTGCAGATGAGGGAAATGGGGCAAACACTCTAAAGTGATTTATCCGGAGTGACACAGCTAGTAAATTTCTCTGGTCTACTCTGAGACAGAGAGAGAGAAAGAGAGAAAGAGAGAGAGAGAGAGAGAGAGAGAGAGAGAGAGAGAGAGAGAGAGAGAGAGAGAGAGAGAGAAAGAGAGAGAGAGAGATCTAATAATAATCCCTTATGCTGACTATTGCTTTATAATTTAAAGAAATGCCTTTATGTGAATTATTTTACATGCATTTTATGTGAATCTTGAAACATTCCCCAAGCAAAGGTAAGGAAGGTAATATTTCCTCCCATTTTTCAGAGGACTAAGCTGAGATACAGAGATGTTACATGACTTGTTCAAGGTCACAGAGCTAGCACAGAGTGAACCTAATGCTTGAATCTAGCTCTGGAATTTTACTTCAATAAAATTCTTTCCATAATATTACATTCTCTCTCATAACTTCTTTCATACTATTTAACCAATATATCCTTACACAGAGGTAGAGAAGACAGAAGATATGAGGAATGCTAGAAAAACTCTTTTCCCAATTTCTAAATATTCCTCCCATGCTGAAAAATACTTGAAATTCCCCTTTAAAAATGTTTTTTTTTTAACCTCCAGAATGTATTGTCCTGATCCCTAATATTATGTGCATATTTTTGGAAAGAGTAATACATTAAGGTAATCAACAGTGATGAATAACATAATACTCATAATACTGATATTACTCATTTATCTCACTTTTAATCTAACAGGTGAAGAAGAGTTTTGTTGTTGTTTGCTGTTCTTAAAAAGAACCATGGCTTCAGGAAGATGATGCCATGACTTTCTAGTGAATTGAATTTAAGGGAGGAAGGACTGTGGAAAGTCACCAACCTTATTCTCTCCTCCAGAGCCTTATGGATCCATTGGCAAGATATAAATAAGGACTATTGAAAATGGCCCTGATGCAGTGAAAGATAGCCATTTTAAATTAAGGTCTCAGTTTTACTGAGGTGATTTAGGCTAGAGAGGAGGATGATTGGTTTTGATGAAAGAATAGAGGAAAGATAAACTCAAAACACAGGATACTTATAAGTTTTGCAAGTGGGGTTAAAGGCTAGAGACAGCTAGGTGGCACAGGAAGGGGCCAGGCAAAAACTAAGGATGCTTTAAGAGAAAGAATAATAGAGTACTTCAAGCAAATTTTTCTTTCACAATTCTGCCTGGGGCAAGCCCTGCTTCCTAGTAGCTATCCAAATGAGCAGGTTTGCAGAAATGCAGACTTTTTCTTCTTAGGGAACCAAGCAAAATACAAATGTAGTCAGACATCTAAATTCCAGTCCATAGGCCACATAATCTTCAGTTCTAACCACACCTGTATGCAGCCTCATAAAGAAATTAGTTACCAGGGAAAATGTGCACTATTCTCTGGAGGCCCCTGTGAGAATTACTTATTTTAGTTTACCTCTTTGCAGTAGAAATTTTAGACTGTCTTGGGAATAGGTGATCAGAGGCCTTGAAGTTCCTTCCTACTGTTTTTAGTAGAATATTGAAGTTTATTGAGAAGGCACCTGGTTGTTGACTGACCTAATTTTCCCCTCTTGATTTCACTAGAAACATTTTATAAGCTGAAAAAATCCTTCTCTTGGTAGGGAAGGGAAGAAATAAACTGTTCTTTTATGGATATAGGGGAAAAGGTTTTAGTAGTGCTACATCACATTCTCTCATGTTCATGTCATTTGATTTTGGCCATCTATGTTCCTATCTCCTTTTCAGCTTTGCCATCCATGAGAATGCTTAAGAGACTATATAACTGATGGATGACAAGTATAATAAAGTGAGTAATACAACTCTACTAACACCAAGAAAGTCATTCACTTTCCACATTATCTATATCATCTGATTAATGCAAATTTATTTTGGAAGCTCCACAAAGGGTAGGGAGGGGTAGGTGGATGACTTCATTTTACTTCAATATTGTAAAATATTCATAATTTCACCAAGAATAGATGTCTCCTCCTAGTGCAGTTCAAAATCCCTCTCCATCTCTCAGTACATATCTTTATTCATTCCTAGAAGCAAAATAATAATAATAATAATAATAATAATAATAATAATAAAAAAGAATTCACTCTTTATTAGAAAACATCATGGTGATGGACCATTCCACACTTCCCCAGACTAAGAATGATTCTTATTAATAATATGAAAGGGCCTATCAGAATTTGAAATCCTACTAACAATTATCAATCTAGGGTTAACATGGTTAATCAGTTTTCAGGCATGTGTACTTTTATGACCCAATTGAGAGTTTTCTTGGTAAAGCTACAAGAGTGGTTTTCCATTTCCTTCTCTAACTCATGAAGGCTCCAAAGCAAACAAGTTTAAGTGACTTGCCCAGGATCACACAACTGAGTGTCTGAGGTTTATTTGAACTCAAAAAGATGAATCTTTCTGACATTGACAAGTTACTGTACTATCTATTTGCCACTGTTTCACAGTTCTTTTAATTCTTTTTAGTATTCTTTCATCTCCCAGTTAATATTCTCACTTTTCCACTTTATGTTTCCTTGGTTTTTTTTTAAATATGCAGTTAGTTCTACTGTAAGCATATTTTGAAAAAGTGAATTTATTCTGATATGATTGATATATAAGATAACATTTTTAGCATAAGATGAAATTCAAATTGACTTCTATGGGCTTTCTTCCATAAGAAGCAATGAGAATGCAGAAAAGTTCATCACTTTACAATAGCTTACATTTTGCAACCCTTCCAAAATCTACTTCATCAAGTAAACCTCAAGTCTTTGTCAAGGTAAAATGACATTTATTGTACATTTTCTACTACTGGGAGTAGAGAAGACATGGTCTAAATTTGCCATCCCCTTTTACCTTATTCTCTGGTCCCAATGATTGGCGTAACGACAGTTCTACCCTTACCCAACTTGATCATGTAGTCTTGAATGGACAGGGCCACTATTTATTTATATTTATATTTTTTATATTAATACATAAAAATTAAATCATTTATCTGAGTATCATTTATTAACATGACATGTGATCTATTTGTGCCAAAGAACCAGATTGATGTCTAAAAGCATCTTTTACATCTAGGTATGTATTCCTTCTGATTAGCCTGATAATCATTGAGATTTTTCCTAGCAATCCTGATTGGTGGATTATTTTAATGAGGCAATAGTTCAACTGTTGTTAGCTCTTTCCCATCTGTGGGAGGTGGAGAGGTGTTGGGCAGACCCCCAAATGTGGCCCTTTCTGACTCCTGAGGAATGAAATGTTACTGGTTTTTGAAACCTAGGTTGTCTCTAGCAAACTTGGCCAGAAAAACAGAAGTTATCTCAATGAGACTTTTACTGTCCTGGTCTCACTTTTCTAGACCTTATTATTCCACATTTTGATAAGGGGATTAGCAAACACAAAGGGACATGTCCATAAGTTATCTTTTTTATTATAATGTACTGATGACAACTTTTAAAAAGTATTTATGGTACTAACCTTATGTCCCACCAAAGCTCTGTGATTTTACTTAAATGATTTTGCATAGTGCAGGGCTTGGGAACACATATGTTAAATTTTAGCAGAACAGCTCTCTACACATTTTATTTTGTTAAAGAAGACACTTTTCAACAGAAAACTCTCCCTTTAACAAAGTACATTCCTGAAAACAGTTTATCACTACAGTTAAGGTCAAGGAACTGTTTTTCAATTTTTCTTTTATTTATTTATTTTCCCTATCTATGCTAACTCTTCTGCTTTAATTCTATTCCTTGACTTAATGTTACCTCTCCCCACTCATGGATATCTCCCTTGTCTTTCTTCCCTCTGGGAAATTCTTCTCCCTCTGGCCATGCCTTTCCCCTTATTTCTTTATAGATTTGCAGAATGCTATGCTCTTCATTATATATATATATATATATATATATATATATATATATATATATATATATACACACACACACACACACACATATATATGTGTGTGTGTGTGTGTGTGTATGCATAATTTTGCCTATTTAACCCAATCCCAATATTAGCAGGTTTTTAGAACTACAAGCCCTTCTCCCCTCTCTACTGTCTCTGTGTTTAATCTTCCACTGCACTTTATTTGCACATTTTAAAATAAAACAGTAACATTGATCATTATTTTTGACCAAAGTCAATATTTTTGTAGTTATTATTATTTCTTTTTTTTAATCTTTTTTTCCTCATTTAACCTCATTTCTCTGTTTTATGTTTCTCCAAATCACTTTGTTATTGTTTAATCATTTATAGCTATCTTATATTATGTTCACATGTCAAACTTTTGTTAAGGCATGCCCCAATCTTTGGGCATACATTTTTTTCCACTTTATTTTAGGATGAATAATTTCACATTAACTGATCTGTGTTCATTATGTACGTTCCTCCTCCTGCTTCCCACCAATAACAATAAGGTTTTCAGTTCCTTAAGAGCTGGGACTATTTGTTTTTTATGACTGTAAGTGTATGTTAAGTTTAATATATTTGAATTTCTAGAGGATTAAAAAAAGGACTAGAGTTATTTTTTGCAATCAACACTTTAGATCTATTGTCAAATTCCAATAATTATGTTCTTGTTTTTTTCTTCCAATAATCTCATTCACTTTTACATAACCCCTTATCTTCCTGAAGTTAGATATTTCCCATATTCCTCAACTAAAATTTGTTTTTGGGAAAAACAAACAAACAAACAAAAAAAAAAACAAAAAAACACTTGCAGTTGAAACTCTGGGTTCATATCTTACTTTTCACATTGACTGTGATCTTGGGTAAACTATTTAACTTCCTCAGTTTCTTCATCTGAAAAATGAGAGCTTGGAACAAGAAGGGATCATAGAGACCTTTAAACTTTAAACATATGTTCCTATATCTTCCTGTGTACCATTGAATGACAATGTAATATAATAGACAGAGAATTTGCCTCAGAATCACAATGATTTAGTGTCTCCTGAAAACTCTTAGAAAATTATAAATGGCTTTGATGAAAGCTATTTCTCAATATGAAGTATTTTTTTAATATACCAAATAACTCATAGACCAAGGACACAAAATTGAAATATTATTAGTTCTGTGCTAGACATTTTTGCACAAAGCTACAAACAAAAACAAGAACAAAATAAACAAATATAGAAGAACTTAATTAATTTGGAGCAACAAAGCAACATAGAAATTTGGGGACTAGAGGAAACTAATGTTAGCTAGGTCAGGAGTTCTTAATCTGTTTTGCTTTTTTTTTTTTGTTTTTTTTTACTTTGACTTTTTATATTAATTGAAAGTCTTCAGACTAATATTTTTAAAAACATAAAACAAAATATATAAGTATATAAAGGAATCTAATTATATTGAAATAAAATTACCAAAAATATTTAAAAAAAAAACTTCATAAAAAATCTGGTTAGGAAATTGGGATTCAAGTCCAACCACTTCATTTTAAAGATATTGAAAAAAATGAAATGGGAAGTGTCTCCCTCAAAATTATGCATCTAGATTAAAAAAAAAAAAAAGCTGAGACTTAAAGCCAGTTTCCTGACTCCAATCCTCAAGCCCATTTTACTACATTACTGTATACAAAAATAATTATGCCAAGTAGATCATGTTAAGAAAAACAGAGATCTAGATGAAGTGTTCCAAGCAAATTTGAGGCAGGATAGATACATTCAGTGGGAAATGAAGGTTTTCTATGGGAAGTGATATTTGAACTGAGTTTTAAAAGAAGAGAAGGATATTAATAGGCACATATGGAAGAAATGAATTTCATTGTTAAAAGATAATTTGTGCTGATGTAGGTTAGATGGAATATGATGGGACATTATATGAGTGATAGAATACCAGATATATAGACAAGATATATGTAAGTTTCATTATTAAATTAAATATATTTATATATTATTAATATTAATATATATAATTAAATAATATTAAATTCAAGATTTATTTTAATAGTTTTTATTTACCAAATATATGCATGGATAATTTTACAACATTGACAATTGCCAAATATTTTGTTCCAATTTTTCCCCTCCTTTCCCTCTCAGATGGCAGGTTGACCAATACATGTTCAATATGTTAAAGTATAAATTAAATACAATATATGTATACATGTCCAAACAGTTGTTTTGCTGCCCCCAAAAAGAACCTAATTTTGTTAAGTGTAGGTCAATGCCTAGTTTCTGCCATATTAGTTTCCAATTTTCCCAGCAATTTTTGTCAAACAATGAGTTCTTATCCCAAAAGCTGGAGTCCTTGGGTTTGTCAAACACGAGATTATTAAAGTTATTGATTATTTTGTCCTTTGGACCTAACCTATTCCACTGATCAATTAGTCTATTTCTTAGTCAATAACAAATAGTTTTGATTTTTAGAATATCTAATTTGGTATTTAATTGGAATTTTTTAATTTGTTCTTTTTCTAGCTTTTTTATTTGCATACCTAATTCATTGATCTCTTCTTTCTCTATTTTATTCATGTAGCTTTTTGATGATATAAAATTTTCCCTAAGAACTACTTTGGCTTCATTCCATATGTATTGGTATATTGCCTCATCATTGTTATTCTCTTGGATGAAATTAGGGATTGTTTCTGTGGTTTGTTGCTTGGCTCACTCATTTTTTAGAATTAGATTATTTAATTTCCAATTGCTTTTAGTCTATATTTTCTTACCTCTTTATTGAATATAATTTTTTTTTGCACTGTGGTCTAGGAAGAAAGCATGTATCATTTATGTCTTTATATATTTTGATAGTGAGGTTTTTAATGTCCTAATACATGGTCAAATTTTGTGAAGAAGCCAAACGTCTCAAGGGACATTTCTGTCCATATTCAGTTTTCTCCAGAGATTTATCATATCTATGTTTTCTAGGATTCTATTAACCTCCCTAGTTTCTTTTTTATTTTGTGATTAGAAGGGAAGGTTGATGTTCCCCACTAGAATAGTTTTGCTGTCTATTTCTTCCTGTAAGTTGGTGAAAATCTTTTCTGGGAATTTGGCTACTCTAAAACTTAATGCATACACACTTAGTATTGTTATTTCTTCATTATTTATGGTACCCTTTATCATGATGTATTTTCCTTCCTCATCTCTTTTAATAAGATCTATTTTTACTTTTGCTTTATCTGAGATCAGAATTGGTACCCCTGCTTTATTTACATCAGCTAAAGCAGGGGTTCTCAAACTATGGTCCACAGGACAGATGCAGCCCACTGAGGAATTTATGCAGCCCATGAGGTTATGGCAAATGGGCTGAGGGGCAGAGACATAGTGTGAGTTTTTGTTTTTACTATAATCTAGCCCTCCAACAGTCTGAGGGACAGTGAACTGGCCCCCTATGTAAAAAGTTTGAGGACCACTGAGCTAAAGCATAATAAAATTTGTTTCAGCCTTTTACACTTTACTCTGTATGATCTCTTTGTGTCAAATGTGTTTCTTCTAAACAGCATATTGTAGGATTCTGTTTTTTAATCTACTCTGCTATTTGCTTCTGTTTTATGGGAGAATTCATCCCATTTACCTTCACAGTTATGATTACTAGCTCTGTATTTCCCTCCATCTTATTTTCTCCCCTGTATATAGGTTTGTTCTCTCTTTCCACCTTGTCTTTAGTGTTGTATTTTTTTGCCCACCCCATTCACTATCTTATTTCCTATCACCCCTCCCCCTTTTCTCAATAATGCTTTTTTAACCTACTCCACCAACTCCTTTATCTTCTATCAACCTTTCCTTCCCTTTCTTATATTTTCCCACTATTTCTGCCCTCCATTCTATCCTGCCTCTCCCTTTTCTTTCCTCTTTCTCCTCCCACTTTTTAATAGGTTAGATCAATGTCTATACCAACTGAATGATTTAGTTATTCCCTCTTAGAACCAAAACTAGTGAGATCAAGCTTCAAATAATGCTCATGCCCTTTCTTCTCCCCTTAATTGTAATAAGTCTTTTTGCACCTCTTCTTGTGGACTAATTGTCCCATTATAACTCCTCTTTCCTCTTTTTCAAATGCAGACCTTTTTCCAACTCTTAATGTTTTTTTATTTGATGTCATACCATCAGAATCTATTCAGAACCTCACTCAGTCCATGGGATGCTACCTTCTGTTTGTCCCAGTGACAGATACAGTTCTCCTTTATAGTGATATAAACACTTTTAATAATATTTATTTATTTAATTTATCTAATTAAATTAAATTAATTATTTTATTTATTTTATATAATTATATTTTATTTATTTTATTTATTATTAATATTAATAATCATTAATTTATTTTATTATTATTTAATAATATTTTCCCTGTTTACCTTTCTGTGCTTCTCTTCAGTCCTGTATTTGCAGATTAAAAATTTCTGATTACTTCTTTTTTTTCTCAATAGAAATGATTGAGAGTGTCTTACTTCATTGAATCTTCATTGCTTTCCCTGAAAGATGATGCTCAGTCCAGCTTAATAGTTAATTTTTAGTTATAACTCCATGTCCTTCACCTTATGGAATATGGTATTTCAAGCCTTCTGATTCTTTATTGTAGAAGTTGTCAGATTTTAGGTCATCCTGACTGTTATTCTTTGATAATTTGAACTGTTTTTGTTTGTCAGCTTGCAGCATTTTTTCCTTGAAATTATAATTCTGGAGTTTTGCAACAATTCTCTTTGGGGTTTTCTTTATGAGAATTTCTTTCCAAAGGTAATCAATATATTCTTTCAATGAGTATTTCCTTCTCTGTTTGTAGAATATCAAGGCAGTTTTCCTTAAGGATCTTTTGAAGAATATGATGCACAATTTTTTTTTTTTTTCTTTTTTTGGTCATGGCTTTCAGGTAGGCCAATAATTTTTAAATTGTCTCTTCTGGACATTTGTTTTTCCTATAAGGTATTTCACATTTTCTTCCATTTTTCACTTTTTTTAGTTTGTTTGACTGATTCTCACGCTGCCATTAATTTCCATTTGCCCTGTTCTAGATTTTCTTTAGTTAGCTTTTGTATCTATTTTTCCATTTTGTTAATTATACTTTTGAAGATTTTTTTTCAGATAATTTTTTCTCTTTCTCTTCCAAGTTGTTGATTGTATAATGCATTATCTTTCATTTCCTTTCTCATGTTTTCTTCTTCTTCTTCTTCATGTTAGGGTCCTTTTCTGTTTCTTTCACATTTTTTTTCCTTGTCTTTTGGCATTTTCTCTATTTTTTCTTTTTTTAAACTTTTAAGAGGGAGGTCTTCTCTTAGAATAAAGGTGGCCTATCCCAAGCTTTCTGTGCAACACTGAGCTTTGGCTTTGAGCACAGAGTCCCCTTGTGTTTGCATGGGGGAGGGTAGAGAGGTAGCTTTGTCTGCTCTATTTAGGAAACAGTCTTTTTTCTCAGAGTTTGCCTTCTGAGCTAAGAATGGGGGCTGCCCCACTGATTTGCTCCTCTACTGAGACAAAATTGATGGTTTTAGTTGGTGATTAAAATTTGAATTTTTATACCTCAAACATTGTCTTTGTATTTGTTTCCCAAGCATTCAGAATAGTATTTGCCTCTTAGTAGGCACTTAAAAACTAGTTTTTTCCCTATTTTAATTTATTTTATCAATTTATTCATCTACCTCATTTATTAACTTGCTTGCTCATTTATCTATTTATTATTCATTCATTTACCTGTGATTCACTGTAAGCAATACTGATTACACACACACACACACACACACACACACACACACACACACACTTATCTCTAATCTCTGAAATTTACAACATTATGGACAAGTCCCTTAATTTTTCTGAGACTCAGTTTCCTCATCTGGAAAATTATTGAGTTGGATTTGATAGCTTCTGAGGTCCCTTTAAGATCTAGCTCTGGGGTCTTATAAAATCAACATATCTATTAATTACTATTTTATCTAGATCTCTTGCTTCATCTCAGGTATATTCTTTAAGACTATGCCAAATATCTTGCTGAAAATGAGTTATGACATTTTGTTTTGCCTAAAAGTGTCTTTAACATTTCTCCCAATTTACAAGTATAGTAAACCTGTCAAAAATGTGATGAAAACACATTAGCTTTTAGAGTTCACTGCTTCTCTTTATAGTCAGAAAACATCCTTTTAATATGATATTCTAGAAGAATGCTTCTTAAATTGTATGTTATAACCTATGTGGGATAACATAACTGAATGTGGTGGTCATAAAAAGTTTGGCAACAGCAACAATAAAAGGTTTCTGAATGCAATGACCAAAAACTAATTCAAAATAAAAAGGGTAATGAAGATGAGGTGTCTCTGACAATACTTGCCAGTTGCATTGCACTACTTTACTGCAGCCTTTCTTCTAAACAA
Organism: Sminthopsis crassicaudata; assembly: GCF_048593235.1. Classification (NCBI taxonomy): domain Eukaryota; kingdom Metazoa; phylum Chordata; class Mammalia; order Dasyuromorphia; family Dasyuridae; genus Sminthopsis; species Sminthopsis crassicaudata. Next base: position 157,130,696 of record NC_133617.1, on the reverse strand, counting down.
ACAACATGCACACTTACACTATACATGTAGCAACACTAGCAGAAACACCTCAGCTCAGATTTGAAAGAGGATTACATAACGATTTCTCAGACAAAACTGGGGTTGCATATTGAAAAAGAAATGCTAGTCTAGAATAGTAACAATAAAAGTTAACTTCCCAACAATGTAGTAGTTTAAATAATCTACTCTTTTTTCCCCTTTTTTTGACATCAGAATAATATTTATATAATTTCTAGTTCTGTTTAATTTTATCTACTCGATCTTTTTTATGTTTTAAATTTATTTATTTAAAGCAAATACAAAATTATATATATATATATATGCATGTATATGTACATATATATAGCCATGCACACAGCATATCATAAGAAAATATTTTTAAAATGTGAAACAATAAATTTCCATTTCAAGAAAGCTTATATAATCAAAACTATAGATTATATTCAGAGATATCCATCTTTGCTTCCTTATAGGTTTTCATTTGTTGCCTGCTGTGTACTTTTAACTTTATTCTTTTTTCCTCCTTTCTTTCCTCCATCTCTCCCAAGAAGATTAGACTTAAGTATGTACATATTCATAACCACACATACACACAAATGAACTTATACAGACATATATATATATATATATATAGTCATACATACATTCATTCATATGCATTTATGTAAAGCCATACTACACTTGTTTATCCTGTTTCTTAAGAGGTAGATGACATAATCCTTCATAAGTCCAAGTTTCCCCATATTTTTTCCTAAATCCACTTATTCATCATAATATAATATTGTTGTCTTCAACCCCAGTTCTTTTGTTCTTCAAAAGATGATAATCTTTCAAGACATGCTGTCTTTAAATGTAGCAACAACTAAGTTTTGTGTGATTCTAATAGTAGTTTCGCCATATTTGAATTCCACCCCCCTTTTCCTATATGTATTCCTTGACTTGGATGTTTAAGAATTTGGCTGTAGCATTTTATATCTCTTTCATGTGGTTACTGGTGTTTTTTCTTCTTCTACTTTCCCCATTTCTTCTAACACTTTGTGACAATTGTCTTTAATTATTTCTTGAATAGTTTTATCTACTTCTCTTTTTGAATGTTGCTTTCAGGTAATTTGAGTATTCTTATGTTTTCCCTTCTTCATCAGTTCTCTAGATCTCTTGTTTCTCTTATGAGATTTCTCACATTCTCTTCTATCTTTTAATTTTTATATTTTGCTTTATTATTTCTTTGTCTCATAACTTTGCGGACTTCTTTATCCAATTTTAGTTTTCAAGTCTTTTTCTTCCTTAAAATTCTGGATTTCCTTTCTAGTTGGTTGACTTTCTTTTCATTATCTTTTTTGTTTTTTTTTTTTTGGATTGTTCTTTTTAAATTTTTTTTTTCTTCAATCTCTCCCATTTGATTTTTAAAGTCTTTTTTTGAGTTCTCTTTATCCATCTATCTATCTATCTATCTATCTATCTATCTATCTATCTACCTATCTATCTATCTATCTACCTACCTACCTACCTACCTACCTACCTACCTACCTACCTATCTTTCCTTCCTTTCCTTCCTCCTTCCCTCCCTCCCTCCCTCCTTTCTTCCCTCCTTCCTTCCTTCCTTCCTTCCTTCCTTCCTTCCTTCCTTCCTTCCTTCCTTCCTTCCTTCCTTCCTTCCTTCCTTCCTTCCTTCCTTCCTTCCTTCCTTCCTTCCTTCCTTCCTTCCTTCCTTCCTTCCTTCCTTCCTTCCTTTCTTTCTTTCTTTCTTTCTTTCTTTCTTTCTTTCTTTCTTTCTTTCTTTCTTTCTTTCTTTCTTTCTTTCTTTCTTTCTTTCTTTCTTTCTTTCTTTCTTTCTTTCTTTCTTTCTTTCCTTTTATCTAGAAGGTTCATGTGATAATGTTATTCTTTGGGTTAGGAAAGGCTTTTTTTTTCTTCTTCAGTATTCACCTTTGAAGATCCTGGTCTTCTTTATTCTTATAGTAATTGTTGCAATATGGGAGCCACCTGCCAGTGGCTGCTGAAGGTCTAGACGGAGAGGTCAGAGAACGCAACTGCTCCTCAGTCTCCTTGTATCATCATCATCCTCTCACATGAAAAGATGCATTCTACAGGTTTGAGTTACACTTCTAGCAGCCATTGGCAGGTGGTTCCTGTGTCCCACAACATATGGCACCAAATGTGGGGCACGAAATAAAGAAGCAGCAGCACTTGAGAGCTGTTTATGAGTAGGATCCTCCCAGAGTTCCTTCAGTAACCCACAGGGAAGGAAAGGGAGAAGAGACCTGGTAAGACTTTTTTAGTGTGGATAATTAAATAGGCCAAGCCAAGAGATTGATGAGAAACTTATGTAAAAATGCCTATTCTAATTATAGTCCTCTTCTCCATTTGAAAGTTTGCCTCCATGACATCTCACAAGATTCAACACCTGCTATAATGCTGTTTTCACTCCCTACCATGTGGACTCATATCTTATGATGTGGATTTAGATAACAGTCAATGCATAAACTTACTGATCATGCACTGGGGGAAAAACAAGTTTCCATAAAACAAAAACCGGGGAATTGTTAAGGACCATGCCTAAGTGAAAGGGCACTCCAATTCTCCGAGAGCCTCCACAACTGTGAATCATAATACTTGAAAGAATTGCAAAGCAGCCTTTACTAACACAGATGTTCCTTGTGGACTAGGAATGAGATAAATTGAAGGCAGAGGGAAGAGGAGAGAGGTCAGAGAACAGCAACTGCCTCTCATTCTTCTTGTATCATCATCATCCTCTTACATGTACAGGTCTGAATTAGACCTTCAGCATCCACTGTCAAGTGGCTCCCATATCACAAGTAATTTTTTATGGTTGGGTTCTTTCTTCTTTACCTGTCATTTTTAAAAAATAGCATATTCTTATTATAATCACCTCTGATTCTGGGGTATGGAGAATAGTGCCTCTGGCACCTCCTTTAATTCTGCCCTCTAATCTGGAACCTGAAATCAAGAACTTCTGTAAATGCCTACAGCCAATAGTATCCCTGCTGAACTTCTCCTGCTTTCACCAATGTGTGCAACTTCCTTCTGTCCTGGGATCCTATCTAGCTACCACTTCTGAGCCTGCTACCCTTTATCATCTGAAGTTTCCTCAGTTTTCCTCATCTTACATGGTAGATTCCCCATACAATCAGTTTACCCCTTGTTTCAACAGAGCTAGAATGGAGTTGTCTGTACTTCATATGGAGTAAACATTCTTTTTGGTATCTATCTTTGGACGTTCTCCAGTTGAATTTTCTCTAGTTGTCCAATTGCACTGTTCTATACCAAGTGTTATTTGTTTGGTAGGCTTTATATTCACCCTGAGGCAAATTTTGTCTCATTTTGGGAGAAAGTCTGGAATTTTTTTATCTCCTCTGCCAACTTCCCAGAATCCTCCCACCTTTCTAATTATAGATAGTACTTCAGCCATCTCATCTACTTGTTCTTTTCAGTGATATAGACATAGTTTACCTAGACCTCCTGACAATCTCACTGATGGCAGACAGGTTCTCTTTTACCTAGTTCCTTGTTACTTTTCCAATCTTCTCATACCTTACTCTCTTCCATATAGTCTTTGACCTAAAGAAATTGGCTTCCTATGTGTTACATAAAATGAGAAAATGATTAACCATTTTCACTGGCTATTCCCCCCCCCCCCCCAATGCCTGGAATACTCTCCCTCATTGCTACTCCCTGGCTTTTTTTTTTTTTTTTACTGCCTTCAAGTACTAGCTAAAATTCTAAAATCCTACCTTCTATAAGAAATCTTTTCTGGACCCTCTTAATGCTAACACCTTCCTTCTGATGATTATCACCTCTTTATCATATATATATTTTGTTTGTCCATAATTTTTTGCACGTTTTCTCCCTCCTTTCATCAACTGAGTTTCTTGAGTGCAGGGATTGATTGAAAATACATAAGTATTTCTTTAGATCCCTAGTTCTTCCTTAGCACAGTGCCTGACACATAGCAAGTACTTAATAAATACTTGTTAATTGATACATTCTCTTACCTTTTGATAATTTTTTTTCTAGATTTCAACTCCCAAATTAACTTTATTGTTCTTGTTGAATATTTTAATGATCATTCTCCTGAGGGAGATTAAAAAAGAAAAATAGGAGTTTGGTAGTTCTTCCTTTACTATAATAATCTTATTTACCATAAAAGTAGTATTATCTTCTTTTCCTAATGCTCTTAATAGAAATATCAAAAGACATGTTTTTGATGGTAGCCTCCATCACCATATTTTGGTCTTTCTGTAAGTTAGCACTGATACCATTCGTACAGAACTGTTTTTATCCAGGCCTAACTCAGTTCAATCCATTGATTCTGGGTCTAGATTGGATAATAAATCATAAATTAGATATACAGCTGGAAGGAACTTCAGAGACCATCTAATCTAACTTCCTTATTTTAGAGATGAGGAAACTGAGGGCCAGGGAGGCTAAGTGATTTGTTCATGGTCAAACAAGTAATAAAAATTATTGGGAATAATTGGAACGTAATGAAACTCTTATGGACCATAAAATTCCATTAAACAAATTCATTTACAATTATATTGAAACAATATAATTTGGAGGGGTAAAAGATGCTGATCCTGTTTGACTCTAGATTTGCCATGTTTGCAAAATGCTTGGTCAAAAAAATATAGTGGGAATTCTTCCAAACCTCTAGCCTTTCAAAAGGCTCTTTGAGCCTCAATAAAAAAGGAAGCTGTGCTTTTGGTTTGAGCACTAGTATTCCTGATTAACCTAATACTAAGAACAGCTTCCTTGTACCTATTAGAAAGACAAGTTTGCCCTAATAAAGTACTGTTCTTAACATAAAGGTCATGGTAGAATTTTGCACAGATCTTAAATTACATGACTTTATTTAAATACACACACACACACACACACACACACACACACATATATATATATATATATATATATATATATATATATATATATATATATATATATATATATATATATATATATATATAAATTCCCTGTGCATTCACCTCCAATCCTTTAGACTGTTATACCCCAAATTTCTTTTATGTAGTTTGCATTTAATAAATCCTTACTGAGTGAATGATAATGATAAAGATCATGGTGATGATTGTGTCCCTAGATTCTAAAATATATTTGTCAAAAAATGTAAATAAAATAATAAAACATCTTGTTTTTCTTTACTTCTATAGATTGAAGTAAATTTAATTTTATAATAGATTTATAAATGAAGTAAATTTAGCTATTTAATAAATGTTTATTGTGAGGAATGTTCCATGTAAGCTTAAATGAAAAATCCAAAATACATAATAAATTATGATCCTTGATGTCCTAGTCCCTATAATTTTTATTGGGCAGAATAAAATAGAAAAATTGGTATAACATCTAACAAAACTTAAATACACAAGAAACATATAAAGAAAATATAGTGTAGGGCCTGAGAATGGAAAAATAATTTTAGAATGGGGTGGGAAGAAAGACTTTAATGTAATAGTATTTTAAAAACTGAAACAAAATAATTGATATGTTTTGTTTTTACAATACACCCATTTTCTGACATATATATATATGTGTGTGTGTATGTGTGTGTGTATGTGTGTGTGTATGTGTGTGTGTATGTGTGTGTGTATGCATATGTGTATTTTCCCTCTTTAGTCCTCCCTTGTATTAAAAGCAAAGCAAAACAAAAAAACCCAAAACAATTATTAAGTAAACCAGCTAAGACAAAGAGAAAATCTTAATCAAAATTATCCTATGACCTTATAACATAGCTTTTTATCATGGGGTCTATATGGTAGAAATAACCAGCATAGTTTATATGTACTTTTTAGTTATTTATTTCTGCAAATCCTCCAGATATGGTGTAAATAATATCCTGGAGTAGATGGTTGGTTGTAGAATGCAAATATGGCTAGGAAAATTTGGGTACCACCAAACTGGAGAGGGCTTTATTACTCATCAAAAATGTCTATTCTAGGAAAACTCAAATGTTCACTAGCCTATCAATTTACCCTCTTTATATCAGCTAGATAAGGTGACTTAGTTGAACATATGTCCCTGAAATCTCACTATAACACTGACCATTGGATTCAGCTTATGCCAGTTCAATGCTGAACTTAGCTTAAGAGAAATCCTTTTGATAGTTTAGTAACTAAAATGCCATGAACTTGAATATGTGTCTCCCTTCATATATTTTCCAGTATACTAGGCCCAATACCCAAATAATTTTTGAGCTGTCTGCTACTCTCATTCTTTATAGATGATTACCACATTTCTTTTCTGCCTCTTTTCACAAGAAAATAATATTTTCTTGCATCTTGCTTAAACCACCATATATTCACACTTTCCCTTTAGATAAACTTTGATTTTGATTATTTGAAACTATAGTGTGTCATGAAATGCACAAAAATAATACTGTATAATCATCAGAATATTATCAGTATTTAAGTAGCTTGGATTTTGGAGGCAGGATAAGAGTAAGGATAAGAAGGGAAGAGCAGTGAGGCATTCAGAATAACTGAAGTAACTATATAATTTACCAAATGAGATACATCCTAATGTAACCTTGAAAAAACAAAGACATATCTATAAATCAAATCAAGGGTCTCTATAATTCAAACTGTATAATTTGGCTAAAAATATTTTTATGCTCTTAACTTCTCTAGTATAGTTGATAAAATCCATTTTAAATGACTGTCAGTTTCATTGATGGGACTTTCTATTATTCTAGTGCTTGATACTATTAGTATTAAATTATTTGGAAAACTAGCAAGTGTAGAAAAAGCTATGATATTTGCATTAATATTTTTGCAACTAGATATTTATGAGAGATTACATAGAATGTAATACACAAAGTCACAAAAAGCATTGAGTTTGTTCTAATCCTTGCAGAGCAATAATATTTAATTGTAGGACATCAGATAAGATTGTAGAATTTATTTATTCATTCATTCATTCAATTATTTATTTATTTGTTTGTTTGTTTATTTATTTATTTATTTATTTTCCTGAGGCTGGGGTTAAGTGACTTGCCCAGAGTCACACAGCTAGGAAGTGTTAAGTGTCTGAGATCAGATTTGAACTGGGGTCCTCCTGAATTCAAGGCTAGTGCTCTATCCACTGTGCCACCTAGCTGCCCCCTATTTAAAATTTTTTAGCAAATCTCCATGCATTCATTGTTAGGAACAGCCATCTTTCCTTCTTCCCACCAGCTGCTATCTCCTGTTACAGATATGATTTTCTCAGGCTTAAATTCTTTCCATCTAAATTATATGATTATTACTATTTAAGTGCTTAATGTATGGAGTAAGAAGGCGAGAATCAATGAGGAAGATATGTTGGATACAGGAATAGTAACAGTAAAAAATAAAACCTGGTTCATTGAGTATATCTCCAAGCGTGTCATTAGATAAACAGCAAAAATGATTGAATCTGCTGCCCTAGGCAGTGGAGAAACCAGATTTCTAATGTGAATAGTTAAGATTTCCCATAGAATAAACACTAGAAAAATAATTTTACAAAAGACATTCAGCATATCCATATTTCAAGGCCCCTTCAGGGCAGAAAACTAATGAAAGCTAAAGTCTTTGGTGGTATTATTCAAATAAATCACCAAAGAAATTTTAAATTGGTTCTTTGGTTGTTGTCATCCATTTGGGGAAAGGTGAAAGAAAATAGTTAGTCCTTATAAATTATCAGCAGATTTAAAGTCAAGAAAATGATCATTTGACTCTCAAAATAAGAAATTCAGGATTAATTGTATAGCACAGAACCCACCCCACTATGATATTTATGGAAAGTGATTAACTCTTCACACAGACTCATGATGACATTTTCCTTCAACTATTCTTTGAAGAAAAGAAAGAATTCCAGCAGGTAGATAAGGAGTAATAATTCTAGACATGAAAATGATAAAAAGGAAAAGAAATTCCAGGAGTGATGGAGTAAAAGAAATGGTTTGATTTCTAAATAGAATCGGATTTTAGCTAGAATTCCATTTTAAATAGAATGGAAAAGTGTTATCAAGAAAACTAGAAAGCCACAAGAGAAGCAAATTACAGAGATCTTTGAATGTCAAGAAGATGTTTGGTAGGCATATTAGTATATATACTGAATAGAATCACTGAAGGCTTTTGAGGAAGCAGAGTGATGTTTTTTGCCTATTGTCAACAATGATTATAGGAAACTCCAAAGATAGGGGAGAAAGTTATGAAATTAGGAGGCTGTTACCATAGTCTAGGTGGAAAGTAACTAAAACTTGGAACAGGATAATAAGTATCAGGGCTTGTGAAATGGGAGAGGCAATGATACCAATATGAAGAAAGAATTGATAGCATTTGGTAACTAGTTGTAAGAGGGAAGGAAAGGAAGGAGAATTAAGAGCTATATATGAATGCACAGTTTTAAGCTTGGATGACAGGTAGAATGATAAATAGAAAATAGGGAAGTCCAGGGGCAAGAGTGGAATTTGTCATAAAGATGATGAGTTTATCTTTGGAAAATCTTGAGATTTTGGTGCATATATCCAGAAGTATCTCTGGAAACTGGAAATCAAAGTTACCTAAAAGTGTTAGTATTCTGAAATTTCTCTGTCTCAAATCTTGTATGAAAAGGATTATGCTGATATGCTCCCCTCAAAAAAAATTGCCTTCAGTTTTGGGTCCATTAGCTTCAACAAAGTAGCATTTGCAAGTTCCAATATTTACAATGCTATAGTGAAAAGGGGCAATTAGGTGATTGGTTGTATAGAGCACAACTAAGCCTGGACTCAGGAGGACCTGATTTCAAATCTAGTCTCAGACACTTCCTAGTGACTGAAAAAAATCACTTAACTCAATTTTCTTCAGTTTCTTCATCTGCAAAATGAGAAAGAAATGGTAAACCACTCCAGCAGTATCTTTGTGAAGAAAGTGTCAAGTGGGCTTATGAAGAATGGGACAAGACTGAAATGACACAATAATAAACATTATTATTTCTATTTTGCAGAAGATGAAACTGGGACTAAGAGAGGTTTTGATTTGTCCAGAATCACCGTGCAAATTAACACAATGCCTAGTGCTCTTTATCATTTTAGTTCAGTTACATTGTATAGATTTTGGATTTGATGTCTGAAAGACCTGAGTCCTAATTTCTTTTTTCAGGAACTTTGTGATTTTAGGCAAACCACTATACCTTTCTTATCCTCAGTTTTCTCCTTTGTGATTCAGTGATGATAATAACAACACCTATCTTGCAGGGTTGTTGGAAGGATAAAATCAAATCACATATGTAAAACATTTTGCAAATATTAAAGAACTTTATAAAATACCAGAAATTATCATTATGATATGTCTTTACTTGAATATTTTTATCATTATACTGACCCAAGTTGAAATTTTCTTAGCAAATATACTAGACTTGTCTGTCATTTCCTTCTCCAGTTTATTATACAGATGAGGAAACTGAGGCAAATAGAGTTAAGTGACTAGCCCAGGGTAACACAGTTCATGTCTGAGGCTGAACTTGAATTAATGAAGATTAGTCTTCCTGAATACAGCAAAAGTTTAATAAGTATTTTTTTAATTAAATTGAATTTCTATAATGTTTCCCAGTGATAAATTACCTGAGATGTACTATTTCATTTAAACCTTACTTGCTATGAAAGAGGTAATGTAAACATTATTAACCCTACTTTATAGATTAGTTGATGAGGCTCAAAAAAATCCAAATGACTTGAGACAACATCCATTGTAAGTGAAACATTTGGGTTCAATACAAGTTATCGAATTAAAGTTCTAAATTCTTTATATAATTTATGGGTAACTATCAGAAAGATAAAATATTGCCTGACCAATATGCATCATGTGTGTGTGTGTGTGTGTGTGTGTGTGTGTGTGTGTGTTTGTCTTATCTTCCCCTCCTTTCCATGAAACCATAAGGAGGTACAAATAAGGCTTTGAAACACTTTTATATAAGCCACCTCTTTATAGTCACCTTTTTGATAAAGAAAGGAGAATAGAAAATCCTCCTGCATTTATTATTTATTGATTTTAAGAAGGCATTTGGCTCTATAGAACAAAATGTAGCCTTGACATCTTTTTTTGGCCAAGGTTGTTTCCACGTATATATCAAAATACTACAAGACCCTCTGACAGATGGGAATACAGTGATAGCTTTGTTCAACTATCCTCTGAATACTAACATCAAATGGGATGTCAAACAGAAAGATATATGTTCCCCTTACGTGTTTACTGGAGTTGTAGAGATAACTGTATGAAGATCCTAGGAAAGGTTTACTAAACCTCTTCTTCCTCATTAGATCATATGCAACTATAAGTCAGGGATTTTGTCTTAATTACTGTTACATTTTTTGAAGCACCTATCATAGAAGCTTCTAGTGGCATTTAATGAATAAATATCTTTTTTTTTTTTTTTTAACATCAACTAACAAGGGAGGAAGCTATATCTCCAAAGCTTCACTCCTTTCCTACCAAATACCAGTTTCATGATGTATAGAAGCAGGAACTTTGAAAAGATGTACTTAAATCTAAGAGAGGCACACACTTAACGTAATGTAATGATGTAATCAATCTAGTTGGCATATACTTAGGGTAATATGCTGATGTAACATTCTATAGTTGCCCATGCTCAGTGAGGTAAAGGGAGTCTCAGACACAGAATGCTCTATCAGCGGCAGTTCTCAGCCACAAATACATTCCAGACTCCATCTTTGACCAACCACGTGGCAGCTCTCCTGCATCCTCCACTTCTCCACTAAGACAAAGGACTTGAGCTGATCTCTAGGTCCTCCAAAGAGCTAGCCCAGACATTACAATAATGAACACCCATTGTGAACAGCAAATCAATCCTTATATCCAAGTGTATAGTAAAACAGGTATCGGAGATTCTATACTGGATCATACACAGACTATGAATGAACTGACCCATTATGGAGTAAGATAACTCAGCTCAACCAAGATAGAGAGTTTCAGATCTCATTCAAGGGAAAATTACCTAAAGTATCCAGTGTAGTAAGCTGAGGGACATGAATAAGGTGATGGATACTCCATTTGTTGGTCCTCTAATTTCTTCCTAGAGCCTTTCTCTCCCTTCAGAATCCTAAAGAGAGTCTGGAAGAAGATGACTTCTCTCAGAAAATTTAGGACAGAAAAACAGTATCTGTTTTTCTTAAACTCTTATCTACATGCAGGAATGTTGAATAATAAGGAAGGTCTTATGCAAATATCTTTGAACCATATAAATTACATTTTTGTCCTTTCCAATTAAGAGATATTCAGTTAAACCAGAGTTCATTGTCTATGATATCTTGTGTGGCAACAAAAGACTTCCTTAATTTCATCTCTTATCTCTAAACCCTTTCATTTTATTTATTTATTTAATTTTTGATGGAGCAATTGGGGTTAAGGTGCATAGTTAAGAAGTATTAGGTGTCTAACACAGGATTTGAATTCAGATTCCCCCTTCTTCAGGGTCAGTGCTGTATCCACTGTGCCAATCTAGCTGCCCCAATCCCCTTGTTTTCACTCTCATGAGCACCACACTAGTTCAGGCCCTCATTAGCTTTGACTTGGACTTTTGCAACAAGTCCCCTAATTGGATTCCTGGATTCCAGTCTATTCTTCTGATTCTCCACAAAATTGCTACAATATTTTATCTATATAATGTGTGGTTATGTCACTTGCTTCTCAAAACCCTTTTATAGTTCCCTATTGCTAATGAGATAAAATACAAATGTTTCAGTTTGGAACTCATTGCCTTTAATAATGGAGTGCCAGCCTCACTTTCTAGGCTTATTATGCATTTTCCCCATTATTCATTCTACAAACTTCATGTATGTCAGCATAAAATGAGATGATTGAACTAAATGGACTAAACTATTTCCTGAAATTGGTATCTACTTCCCACATCTATACCTTTGTAGAAATTTTCTCTCGTATCTGAATGACCCTCAGTTCATTTCTACCTTTTAAGATCTCCAAATTCATTCCAAGTTCTAATCATACCCATTTGTTCCAGGAATATTTTCTTGGTCCACTTCATTTGTAACTCTCATTTCTTGAGTCAACCTTTGAACAAAATCATATTTCAATTACAGACCAGCAAAGGACTCTGAGGTATTTATTGTATGCAAGGATAGCTATCTCTGTACCATCACAAGGAAGAAAAAGAAACATGGTTCTTGTGGTACGGTGACACTGGGATGAAGTCCTGATTTCCCTGTCCTAGTTCTGGATCTACTGATAAAAAAGCAACCAAAATACACACACACACACACACACACACACACACACACACACACACCCTTAACAAAGTAAAACAATTTTTCTTGCCTTCTTTACTTAAATATTAAATGAATTATTATATCTCAATTCTGAGTTATCTAGATCATAATATCCATTTTCAGCTAAATGAAAGGAAATTATCAAGCATGCTACTGGTTTTGGGAAAATTTGGATTGAACAGCAACAGTGGCAGGTATCACACAATGCTTCAGTGCATTACTATAGTTCACAACAACGTTAATCAAAAGGTTTAAAAAAAAAAAAAACTTTAGTTCACATAAGGTACAACACAACAAAACTAATACCAAAATCAATCTCTGCAAATAGATAAATAAGGATTGCTCATGTGAAAAATGAGCTTTCTCTTCCTGAACCTTGGGAGAGATATCCATGCATAGAGCTAACTCCTGTTAACTTCATTGGAGCTTAACTCATAAATCCTTTGCCTTCAATGAGACAAAAAGGTCTAGTCTAGAGCATTCTAATAGAATCATAATTGGATAATACCAGTGTTTATACGTCTCTTACATATTCTGCAGGTAAATGTGTTAGCTTGTATAATATTGATGGAGTGAATATTAATAAGCATATACTCTGCCAAAAATATGTTAGGTACTGATTTGGCAGTAGAGCAAATATCTTTCCTTAGTCTGGCCTATATTCCAATATAGGTCTTGGCATTCCTTTTGAATATTAATTTTAAGAAAAAATGTATCCAATGTATCCACCTAAAAGGAGAAAAAAGAAAACATAATTATACAGCAATTTATTTTTAATGGTACAAAACCATTGCAGTCTTTACAACTCTAACTCTTAACTATATGTGTATACATTTTTCTTTTCCAAAGATATCTCTCTCTCTCTCTGTCTCTCTTTTTCTGTCTGTGTCTCTGTCTTTGTTTCTCTGTCTTTCTGTCTCTCTCTTTAGAAGTTCATTTCAGTTGCCCATGGGTCACTAGTTAATTTTTGCCATTCACTTTTCATTCTTAATAACCATCAATAAATAAAGGAATTTCAACAAAGAAAGAAAATACAAAATAAAAGAATGAATATAAAAATGTGGCCTTGTTATATACATATTAAAGTTTATTTTAAGTTTAACAAAGGGGTATCAATTTTTTCCTATTTGATTTTCTTTCTGAATTTAGTTTTGTAAATATAATTTTTTCTTAATTTTTTTTATCACTACCCACTCTTTCCTCTCCTCCTGATACTATTCCCCAGCATCTCTTTGTAATGAATAATTTTAGTCAAACAAAATTAATCAACACTTTGCTGTCTGAAAATGCACTTTTTATTATACATCTAAAATTTATCAAATTATAGCCAAGAGGAATAAAGTATGCCTGGATATCAGTGATCATTGTATAAATTATTCTTTCACTTCTTTTTATTTCACTATGTATTATTAAGTCTTCTCAAATTTCTGAGTCATAACATTTTTCATTTCATATAGCTTGACAATATTTCTCATCTATAAAATGAGATGATTAGACTAAATGGTCTATGAGGACCCATTTATCTCCCTTGTTTAATTAAGAATTCTTCTTCAACCCATAGTTTGAAAAGCATTGCCTTCCCTTAACTAATTTTAATGATTTAATATTATATATTTAGGTCAGGTACCATATCTCAATATACAATACAATAGTATATGGTATAAGAAGTTGAATTATTAATTCTTTTTTTCTTGGGACTTCCATTATGGATATGAAATATAAAACTAAAATATTTTAGGTGAGTTAAAAAAATCCACATGAGAAAATTAAATGGTATCATATAATAACAATGAACTTTATTTTAGGTAATGGAAATTAATTATATAAAGAAAGAGAAAGCTTCATCATTAAGACATTCCCCCCCCCTTATATGGCAATGTCTTCAAATTATAAGGTCTCATTTTAGATAAAAACATAGTAATCATAAATGTATAACTTGGATGTGGGGAAGAATCATTAAAATTCCTTTTACAGATGAGGAAATTAAAGGCAACAGATCTTAAAGGGCTTGCTCAGGATCACATAGCTCACAAGGATCAGAGGCAGGATTTGAACCAAGGACTTTCTGACTTAAAGCACAACATCTTCCTTACTAAATTGTTAAATGTTAATTATTTATTCAACTTCAATAGTGGCTTGACTTCATCTTTTGACAGCAAGGACATATGACTACTGAACAAGGATGACAATGTGTTTGGATTAAATTGAAGGGAACACTGTACTCTGAAAACAGATTACAGACACATTTTCCAGCATGTATATAATACGTCATTGCCCAGGCAAGATCGATATTCTGGATTTAGACCTCAGAGCAAGCCTTTTCCCCACCTTTTCCCTACAACATTTTAGAATTTAAAATTAAAAGCATAAATCATATACTGTAGCTTGCAGCTAACACATGATTCCCTTCCTAAATTTTCTTTTAGAACAAGGGCCAAGCAATGTTAATTCAATGCAGTTTCAAGGAAGTGCTGGGAGCAGTTTGTCTAAACAAAGAAGGGATGGCTGTTCCTAAAGGTACAGTGCTTGCCCTGTTTCCAAAACTGATAAAAGAAGCTCTGCTGTTAAATATAAGTACTTCCATCTCTTGGGAGGCTGGCCCATTTCTACTGAAGAACTATGTAGTTAATAGGCCTGTGTGCCTTTTCTATTTCATTGTCCTAGGTTAAAAGTATAAATATCACAATTGCAATTTTTATTTTTTACAGAACATTTTGATTTTATATATTGACCTTATTTGCTTAGAAACCCAGATAATTTCTAGCATAACTCTGAGAAATATGATAAATATTTTTGTTATTCCCAATTTTGTTTGAATT
Source organism: Sminthopsis crassicaudata (assembly GCF_048593235.1). Taxonomy (NCBI): domain Eukaryota; kingdom Metazoa; phylum Chordata; class Mammalia; order Dasyuromorphia; family Dasyuridae; genus Sminthopsis; species Sminthopsis crassicaudata. Next base: position 157,115,600 of record NC_133617.1, on the reverse strand, counting down.
TCTTAAGTTTCTTATCAACTCATGGGAGGATAAATGACTTTTAACCTATTTATGGTTAATGTAAGACTATTTTAAATCAACACTTTGCACAGTATTTGACACATGGCAGATACTTAATGTTTTTTTTTTTTCTGACATCAAAAATATTAAGTTCTTGGCCTTTGACAATTATTTCCCTTCCCCCCATTTAAGTTAAAATGTTTTAAAATAATTCCTAATGGTGTATTTTCCTCTAATATAAAATATCTACTAATGCTCAATAAAGCTTCAGTAGCACATCTGCTATTCAAAAATCCTTATCATGTTTATCTAATAGATCTTTAGTGACCTAGCAGACCCTATGGGGGGGGGGAAATCAAACTTTTATGGTCTTTCTTTGCTTTTTTTTTTTTTTTTCCTACTTTTCTGGTAGATCTCCTGTTAGCAATCTTCCTAATTGCAACATTTGTTTTTCTTTAAGAAATGCAATAGAGATGAACAGCCAAAATGATGGAAGCACAGGTTAACTCACACCCAAACTACACTAGTAAAAATCTAGACTGCATTGTGATCAGGAAAGAGAGGGAGGAAGCGACAATTGATCATATTTCTATCCCCAAACTACAAATTCCACCTATAGTCAAATAACCAGAGCAGGACCTATGGAGTATGAGTAGGTGGGAATCATGAACTCTGTGCCCAGACATCTTAATTAGGAGAGCAGTGAGGGAATACCTAGAGCTCATCATAGATTTAGTCCTGAGCATGAGTTAGCATCACAATTACCCAAAGATATGACCAGCCTCTGAACCAGGTTAACTCCTAGCCAATCCTATTCTCAGCCCTAACCCAGGCTAGTAGCTCAAGGCTGTGAGCACAGTCTCAGGAAGCTAGATTGTGGAATCAATATCCTATCTAGGAAAGCAATGGAGTGTAAGTTCTCCCAGGGCCTCATATATCTAGATTCCCCAAAGAGCTTCCAATAAGGTGAGCTAGCATAATCTTTCCTAGAAGTAATCTCTAAAACAAACAAACAAAAATGGAGAAAGCTATTGTGATGTTGGGGTGCCCAAGATACAAATCTAGAGAAAGAGAAATAAATTTCACAGAATTAAAAGAAGAGCAATTTGAATTCCCAGAAGCAATAATTGGTGAAGTTTTAAATATATATATATATATATATATATATATATATATATATATATATATATATATATATATATATATATATATATATATATATATATTATAAATAAAATTAGCCCTATCAAGGAGGGACTTAGAAAGAAAATTAAACATTTGGCACAAGAAATGCAGATCTCAATCTATGAGACTCTCAGAAAATTAGTATGGACCAAACAGAAGTTAATGACTCCAAGAAACAATAAAAAATATTTTTTAAAAGGTGAAAGACTGAAAAAAGCAGAAAACATGACATTTTATACATGTATAAATATATTATTATATGTAAATATATACATGTTCATATATATATGTATGTACATATACATCTATATATATGTATATATACAGAAAATTGACCTGAAAAACAGAATGATAATTTGAAAATATTTAGACTACCTGAAAGTCACAACCAAATAATAAAAATAAAAAAGAGCATGATACTATATTTGAACAAATCAAGAAAAAAAAGTTCCATATGTCATAGAACCAGAAAGCAAAATGAAAAGTCAAATAATCTAGCAGTCAAGTCCTGAGAGAAACTTCACAATGAAAATGTCTAGGAATGTCATAACCAAAATCGAGATCTTTCTGATCAAGGAAAATATATTGGAAACAGAGAAAAATAATTCATTTTCTAAAAGAATAACAAGTCAGAATTACAAAATTAACAACTATAAAATATTAGAGGAAAGGGAATATAGCATTTTAAAAAATAGGCAAAGGACCAAGAATAACTCAGAAAAAACTGAGTAAAATCCTAAAGGGAAGAAAAATAGGTCTTGAATGAGAGGACTTCTAAGAATTCATGATGAAAAATGAGAGCTAAGTAGAAATGTTGAAATATGACAATGGTGTAAAGAGGTACATAAAAAGGGTAAATAACAGCCAGTCATCACAAAGACTTTAGAAAGATGAAGTGTTTTATCCTAATGGGAAAGAAGGAGAAAATATATCAGCATTTCCTAAGACTTAAAATTTAATGGGAGTGACAGAGATAGTCAAATAAGATGGAGGATCAAGGTATGCTGTTTATAATCTTTTTAAAAAATATTTTATTTTAAATTCATAAAATAAAACAAACATTTTCATAATAAAGTACCATAACAAGGATGATTGAAAATAAAATAGTAGATTTGCCATGTAAAACTTGTTATTCCCTGCAAATATGCAACAGTGATCATGTAATATTCTTTTTCCACTTTTTTCTGTCTTACTCCCTCCCCAACTTAGAGATCTCTGCCATTAAACACAAATAGCCATATAAATATAAAATTATTCTATACATTCTTGTATTTATCAATTCTTTCTGTAAATCTATATAAGTTTTATATATCCTTTATTTTTTAATTTCTGTATAATAATCAAAATTACTTAATTGCTTAAAGTCATTGTTAAAACAATATTAGTGTTACTATACACAGGATACTCTTGGTTATGCTCACTTCACTCTTCATCATATCACGTAAATTTTTTCCATGTCTTTCTAAAATTATTGAATTCATCACTTCCTGTATCACAGCAACACTCCATCACAATCAAACACTATAATGTAATCAGCCATGTCCCAACTGATGGGAATTAGTGCACTTTACAGTTCTTTGCCACCACAAAGTTTTCATTACTATTTGTGCATTTGCCTCCATCTTATTTTTTCATTATGAGAAATAAATTCCACCAATCCTCTTTTTAAAATTTCCTAGTGTAACCTTTCTACCCTTCCTTTTTCCCTTTCTCTTTATATGAAGGTGGAAGGAGAACATAAGATAACAATATAGGGCAAACAGAGAAGCTGAGAAAGAAAATTGTGAGTAAAAATAAGTCTATACAAATAAGGGGTCATGAGGCTCATCATTTGAATATTACTTTGTTGTAATGGAGAGTCAAGTGATCAGAACCAACAATACTATACGATGCAACGATGGCATTGTCAAAACCATTTTTAAACACTTAAAAAACTCCTATCAATTCAATTATCAACAACAATTATAGAGAACTAATTCAGACCAGAATGTTGCCCTCTTCTTAAGAAGAGAGAACTAGCTATTCAGAGTGAGATAAGTGTTTTTGAATATACCTACTATGCTTGATTTTATTTTTACTACAGGAATTTTTGTTTGTTTGTATAATTTATTTTGTTTCCAGGAAAAGGAGAAAGCAGATGCTTGTAAATTGGGGGGGGGGGAACTGAGACAATTTTTTTTTTTAGACGTCATAGAAATAAAAGAAATAGCAGTAGCCATCAAATCTAAATACCTGAAAAACAGCCCATACTCTATTGTCTGATGATATATTGATCATCCAGTTCTTATTTAAATATCTCCATCTACATGTGTATTAAATTAATTGTTGGGAAATTTGTCACTTTACATTTTTCATCTTTTATTCCTAATTGTACCTTCCAGGCCAAAACAAATGAGACAAATCTCTCTACCAAGTTTCTTCTTCCAGACTTTCAGAAACTTAAAGACTGTTATCATTTATGCTTGAATCTTCTTTACAGACTAAAATTTTCTAGTTCTTACTGTCAATATTATCATAATATGAGTTGAAAGGCTTTAACAACCCAAACTGCCCTCCACTGGCTAGATGTTCTTCAGCTGATTATTATTCTTGATAAAATGTGGTGCCAAGAAGCTAAACACAATATTTTTAGATGAGGTGTGGCCAGAATAAAGAAGAGTAATTGAATCAAAGTATGCATGGAGCTTGCACAGAGAGAGCTTCCCTACTTGCTTCTATTGACTGAGTGTGTTAGCTCAGTACTTAGGCACTTCAGAGATAATAACAGGATCCCTGCAGTGGAGGACTCAGTAGGTGATACTATCTTTCCAACTATTAAAAAGTAAATGTAACCCATGTTTTGAAACAGCTTTTGTTCTTGCCAGTAGACTTACTGTCAGAAGATTTGGTTTCCATTTCAGATTTTACCACTAAGTATTTCCCCAACTGAATTAAAAAACAAAAAACAAAAAACAAAAAAAAAAAAAACAAGGAAAAAAAAAAACATTTGTAGTATTAGTAAGTATCAGCAGCAGCAATAATGACAGTGGTAGCAATGTAATAATAATAATATTTGTAATGCCAAATTCATAGAATTATTAGAACATTTAAAAAAGTTAAAATATTGTTCATTGGTGAGACTTTATCTTTGAGGAGAGAAAGAATTCAAAAAGACAACAGAACCCTCTCATTTAACATTTCATTCAGGAGTCCAAGCATGACCAATGTTTGATTTTATATACCTAAAATTTCATGTAAATGTATGATAAGAATTAAATTGTTAAACAAAAGGGACAAAACACACATTTAACAGGGAAAAAATTTGATAGTGTTGTCAGGCACAGAAAGTGAGTGAGATTAAAAAGAAAAATATGGTTTAATGATGTGCGTTGAGAAATACAACCTAGATGGTTATAAATAATATATAAAGTTTGTTTAACAATTTATAGTATATATTTTTTTTCATCATAGTGTTAATGTTAGACCTAAATTCTATTTTCTCATAGTTGATATGATTGGAATTTTTGAGCTGGAAACTTGTTTTGAAAAGTAATTTATTTTCCCTTTTATATTCACTATTGTCAAAGCTCACATCTCTGCTTTTTCTTTATTAAAAGTTAAAATTCTCAGCAATAAATTTTCATTATAGATTCATTTAGATCTCAGCCTTTTAGCAAGGTTATTACTCCACCTTTATTTTGTCAAGCAAGTAAATTGTAGTACCAAGTATAAGTGACTTGTTCTAAAAGATAGCCAGAATAACAAATCCAGCATCAGCACCCATCGTTCCTAGCTTAATAAATTGCAGTTACTCTCATAGACCAGAAACAAAACTCCTTCAAGTCTGTCACTCACTAATATAAAATCTATTCTTTATGTTTTTAAATTTGAACATATGAAATCCATTATGTAAACATCAACATCTTGTGTCACAGCAGGAAACAAAAACACCAGTTTGTACCTGTTTTCAACTATTTGACAGGTTGTCAAGTGGAAAACATTAGATTAGTTTTCTTCATCCTTAGAGGGCAAAGCTGTGAGCTATCCCACCACCCTTTTCTTTTCTGTCTCTGTCCCCTCCAAACCTCTACCTCCATTTCCTCCTCCCTTTCCTTTGTCTCATAGCATTTCAAATGTGTAATAAAGTGTTCATATGGTAAGGGGGTACTCCCTCACTGGAGGGTTCCAAGAGAACACTGATATGATCAGTTGTTGGAGATATCATACATAAATTCTTCTTCAGGAATTTGTTCAACTAGGTGGTCTTAGAGCTTTCTTCCAATGCAGAGATTCTGTGATTGTGATTCTGTTTGCAATTTATTTTAGTTAAATATTGAGAAAAGGATAAGAAAGAACAATGTTAGCCAATCCAAGGAATAGAGCATTGAGAATTTACATCCTCAGGGTAACTTCTTTGATATGAATAAAATGAACTAACCCACTTTTAAAGAAGAAAACATTATGATATTTAAAGATAATAACATTAAGAGCATGAAAACAAGAAAACAAAGATGCTTTTTTTTTTTAATAGTTTTTATTTACCAGACATATGCACGGGTAATTTTACAACATTGACAATTGCAAGCCTTTTGTTCTAATTTTTCCCCTCTTCTCCCCGTCCCCAGATGGCAGGTTGACCAATACATGTTAAATATGTTAAAGTATAAATTAAATACAATATATGTATACATGTCCAAATAGTTATTTTGCTGTACAAAAAGAGTCGGATTTTGAAATAGTGTACAATTAGCCTGTGAAGGAAATCCAAAATGCAGGCAGACAAAACTAGAGGGATTGGGAATTCTATGCAGTGGTTCATAGTCATCTCCCAGAGTTCTTTCCCTGGGTGTAGCTGGTTCAGGTCATTACTGCTCTATTGGAACTGATTTGGTTCATCTCATTGTTGAAAATGGCCACATCCATCAGACTTGATCCTCATATAGTGTTGTTGTTGAAGTATACAACGATTTCCTGGTCCTGCTCATTTCACTCAGCATCAGTTCATATAAGTCTCTCCTGGCCTTTCTGAAATCATCCTGTTGGTCATTTCTTACAGAACAATAATATTCCATAATATTCATATACTACAATTTATTCAGCCAATCTCCAATTGATGGGCATCCACATAATTTCCAGTTTTTGGCCACTACAAAGAGGGCTGCCACAAACATTCTTGCACATACAGGTCCCTTTCCCTTCTTTAAGATCTCTTTGGGATGTAAGCCCAGTAGTAACATTGCTGGGTCAAAGGGTATGCATAGTTTGATAACTTTTTGAGCCTAGTTACAAATTGTTCTCCAGAATGGCTGGATGTATTCACAATTCCACCAACAATGTATCAGTGTCTCAGTTTTCCCACATCCCCTCCAACATTCTGCATTATCTTTCCCTATCATTCTAGCCAATCTGACAGGTATGTAATGATATCTCAGAGTTGTCTTAATTTGCATTTCTCTGATTAATGACTTGGAGCATTTTTTCATATGGCTAGAAATAGTTTCTATTTCTTCATCTGAGAATTGTCTGTTCATATCCTTTGACCATTTATCAATTGGAGAATGGCTTGATTTCTTATGAATTAGAGTCAATTCTTTATATATTTTGGAAATGAGGCCTTTTTTAGAACCTTTGACTGTAAAAATGTTTCCCAGTTTATTGTTTCCCTTCTAATCTTATCTGCATTAGTTTTGTTTGTACAAAAACTTTTCAATTGGATATAATTAAAGTTTTTTTACTTTGTGATCAATAATGATCTCTAGTTCTTCTTTGGACATAAACCAACTCTTAATCCCAAGGCAAGTCAGTGGACATTGACATTTGGTCTTCATCAAGCTACACACCTGGGAAGAAATGCTCTTCACTTCCTTGTGAGGCACATTTTTACAGGTCACAAGCTGGGAGAAATGATCAGACAGGTCTGCCAGGCCTGCCCAATTTGTGTCCAAGTAAATCTTGAAGGAGCTGTTAAACCTCCCCCTCTCCTGCAGTCTGTTCAGAGAAGGAGCACATAACCAGGGGGAGATTGTCAAATAGACTTTATGCATATGCCCCCTTGTAGAGGTTTCATATTGCTTCTGCTCTTTGTAGACACCTTTATTAACTGGGTAGAAGCTTTTCCCTGCAGGACAGAGAAGGCTCAGGAGGTATCAAAGTACTTGCTTAAAGAAGTCATACCTCACTTTGACCTACCTAGCTCCTTACAGAGCAACAATGGTCCAGCCTTTACTTCTCAGGTAACTCAGAATGAAGCCAAAGCACTCAAAATCCCCCACCACCTTCACTCTGCCTGGCCTCAGGCTTATGGGAGGGTGGAGAAAATGAATCACACTCTCAAGGGAGTCCTTACTAAACTGTGCTTAGAGACTCCAGAGGATTGGATGAAGAATCTCCCACTAGGGCTTTTTAGTCTGAATTGTACCTCCAGAGAACATTAAGCTGATTCCCTTTGAACTTCTGTATGGAAGGCCCTTCCTCACCTTTGACATTCTTGTGGATCCTAAACAGCATCTGGTCATGCAATTTACCATACAGCTTGGTGCAGTCCAGAAAGCCCTTTCTGAATACACGAAAGAGCATCTCCCTAAACATACAGATGTTCATACTCAGACTGTCTCCCCTCTAAATCCCAGAGGCATGCTATACTTGAAATCCTGCAAGCCTCAAAGTGCTGACCTTCTAAGTGTAAAATGGAAGGGCCCATATAGGGTCATTCTGACTACTCCAAGATCAGTCAAACTGGAAGTGTCCCCCAGCTGGACTCTAAAATTAAAAATGCTGCTTCTGTTTCCTCTCCTTCAGATATCTCAGAATATTACTGTGAGCCCAAAGAGGACCTGATGTCATGGCCCCGGCCAGCAGTTAACCCCTTGTTAGCTTTTCAGCTAGGGAGCTCCATGGGAGTGGGGGCGTTGGATTGGCCATCAGCATCTTTAAGGCAGCCCACAGATGGGACCTGATGCATTTTTTACAAAGGCCCCATTCCCAAACATCATTATCTCTACCCTGAATGACAACCTACTTCTAATCTACTCCTGAGATTTGTTTCCTCTAGGCTCCAAGCTACCAACCTCTAATTATTCCTTCAGCCTAAAGATCATGGAACACTCCATATCTCCTGGCCTGAGCTGCTGCAGTCTTCAGATCTACCAATTCCCTTCCTGGCTTAGATCCCCAGTGACAGTAGGGACAGCGCTATGAGCCTTTGTCCCATTACCCCAAATGAATTTGGGTCTAGACTGCTTGATGGAGGAAAATCATATAAATTGTGTCTCCTCTGACTTTTGGGGTGAACCCTGAAACTGTCCCCCTTCTAGGGAAAATTCCTGAGTCTCAAACTCTCTTCTGAAAGAGGTACACCCTCAGAGAACCCAGTTAATTGCTCACCCTCAGTTGAAGATCATGGCCAGGGATGTGGTCACACCATCTATTGAGTTGAATATTAGTCCAGAACCACTAACCAGCTCAAACACCTAAGATAAGTGACATCTCTTCATTTGGAGATCTAGACCTGGGGCATAATCAGCACTGAGTGAATCAAACTCATTCAATTAAATTAATTAATCCCATTCAATTTTGAATTGAATTGAAGCCCCAAGCCTCAGAAGGCTAATAAAAGACAACTTTGAATCTTTGCAGGATGCCTAATCAGGACCTTGCCTGAATTGAAGATATTCTCTGCTCAGTGTAACCTACCTTTGCTTATTCCCTGCCTACTAAGAAGGTTGATTTCCTAGCAAGCTGTCTGTTTAGGGGAAGTAAAATTCCTTTTGCCACAGATTTCAGGTTTGTTTTGCATAGGAGGGGATCTCCTACCCCAATTCTCGAACCTCATCTTTTGGTTACCTGGCCTCATCATAGTTTCTGAGATAAGAGCTCTTGTTTTCAAATCCAAATTTTTCCATTTATTCTTGTGTGGCCTTGGACAAATCACTTAAAACTGGCCTCATCTCTTTCCTTATCCATAAAATGAGAGGGTTGGACTAGATAAGGTCTAGTTTTCTTTACAATTTTAAATTTATGGCTCTATAAATCAATATTTTTCACTCTAAGTCTATGTGCAAGATGATTCAAGAGAAGAGAATAATCACAAGGAATAAAAAGAACAATGTGAACAAACTGACACCATTCAGTAAGTTTATAAAACTCTTTGTATATTTTAAAATATTTTAATTGTTAAAATTGATGGGTTAAAAAAATTATCTTGTCTAATATTATTGAGCATTGTTCATCTTTCTCATTGATCTATACCAACAGCCCATAATTGCCTAATTGCTAAAAAGTTTGAATAGCTGGTAATGACCTCATCTGATAAAAACAGATTATATTTACTTGAGCATATAAGTATATTAAATTTCCATTTCAAGAAAGTCGATATAATAAATACTACACATAGTGTTCCCAGGTATCTATCTATTTTTTAGCTTCCTTGTAGATTTTCTTTTGTTCTCTGTCCCACGTGCTTTACTTTTTTCCCCTGTCTTTGCCCCACCCTCTCTTTCATACCCCAAGGAGAATATGGTTGTCTAATTATATTTATACAAACATACTTACATATATATGGATATACTCACAAAAATATTTATCCATATATACACAAAAGTGCATACAAATAACATAAGTCTCTATAACTGTATATATACTATATATAATATATGTATGTATGTGTGTGTATATATATAATATACATTGATATACATCTGTGTAAGACCACATTATGCTTATTTGTCCTCTGTTTCTGTAAAGATAGATATCTTCTTACATATGAACAAGTCTTTTCATACTTTTCTAAAATAAGTGACTCATTATTTTCTGCACCTCAGAAATAGTCTAACCTACAATCTAGTTACACCAAATAATCTAAAACAATATAGATTAATATGACTGAGTGAAATTTCTCTATTTTCTCTTTTGATTAAATCTATTTTAGCTTTAACTTCATCTGCCTTATTTCTGTCAGCTACTTTGCTCTGGTATGATTTAACCAATTCCACCTCCACCCATGCAAGAATTTTTGCCTTATTCTCTCTTATCCATCCTTTCCTCTTGTCCTCCTATTTCCATATTAATTTAGAAGACTTTAAACTCTTGAAAAAATATATATTTTGTTTCTTCTTTAACCCATTTCTATTCATCTACACACTCTTCTATTCCACCCCATTTATACTATTCCTTCATCTTTTTTCTTTAAAAATTTAGGAGACTTTTATTCCCTTCTAACTATAGATGTTGTTCTTTCTTTAATTATATTTGATGAGTAGAGTTCTATCTATTATCCTCTTACAATGTTTTATCCTCTATTTCTTTATTTAGGAAGAAAATAACTGCTTGAAAACTAGAATTGGGCAAGGGGAAGCCAGCAAAGTTATAAGAGACCAAGAAATAAGATAAAATACAAAGAATGAAAAAAATAGAAAACTTCTCTGGATAACAAATCAAGAAAAGAAAATTTAAGAATAATCAGACTACTTGAAAGCTATAACCAAAAGAAGAACCTTAATACAGTAATAGAAAAAATAAAGAAAATTGTCCTGAAATGTTAGATTTTAGAAGACTTTTATACCCTTCTAGATATACATGTGTTGTCCCTCTTTATCCCATTTCCAATGAGAGTAGGAATCTAAAATTATCATCCCTCCTTCCCCATTTAATTCCTCTGTCAGTTCTTTGTCTTACATCTCATTCATTTAGCATAATTACTCTTTTTGCTTTTTCCTACAGCATTTTGCTTTTTAGAATCACATCATACTAAACTCTATCCCAATTTTTCTTTCAAAATACCATTTACTAATCACAATCTTAGACATATGGTTTACATTTTCATGTATAAAAAGTAAACAACTTTTCCCTATTGAGTCCCTTGTAATTAGTCTTTGCTGTTTACCTTATATTTCCCTTGGATCTTATATGCCAAATTTTCTATTAAGTTCAGATATTTTTGAGACAAAATCTTGAAAGCCTGACAATTAATTTAATATCTTTTTTTTATTCAAGATTATATTTAACTTTATTGGGTATGATTTTTTTCAGCTGCCACTCCAATTCTCTTTTCTTTTATATATAAAGTTCTAAGACCTAAAATCTTTTAATGTAGTCTGTGCTAGGTCTTGTACGATTCTAATTATGAATTTGTCATATTTGAATTTTTTTTCTTGTTGCTTATAATATTTTCTCCTTGACCTAGGGCTTTTGGAATTTGGCAGTGATGTTCCTTTCAGGTGGTAATCAATGGATTTTTGTTCTATTTGTAATTACCTCCCCTGTTCTTACACTTCAGGACAATTTTCTTTAAGGATTTCTTGTATTATTTTATCAAGGTTCTTTTTTGTTGATTATTCCTTTTAGGTAGTCCAATTATTCTTATGGTTCCTCTTCTTGCTCTGTTCTGCAGATCAGTTGACTTTCTTTTGAAATGTCTTACTTACTCTTCTATTTTTTAATTATTTATATTTTGTTTTATTATTTCTTGGTCTTTTATAACTTTACTGTCTTTTCCTTGTCCAACATTAATTCTTCTTCTTCTTCTTCTTTTTTTTTTTTTTTTTTTTTTTTACTTCTCTCTTGGTATTCTTGATCTTGATCTTTCCAAATAAATTTTGTTATTTGTTTTCTTAGCTTTTTAAAATAATTCTTTGGTAGATAATTGGTATTGTCTTGAATGAGTAAATCACTTTAGCTAGAATTGCCATTTTATTATATAGACTTAGGCCTATCAATGCAGAATTAGTATTTTTAATTGTTTAGATATCTTTATTGTATGAAAAGTATTTTGTAATTGTGTTCATACAGTCCTTGTGTGACAAGTAGACTGCCAAATATTTTATACTTACTGTTGTTATTTTTAAAAGAATTTATCTTTCTGTCTTTTTCCTGCTATGTCTTGTTGATAGCATGTAGAAATAGAGATGCTTTCTGTGGCTTTATTTTAAATTCAGCAACTTTGATGAAATTATTATTTCTTTTTTTCTTTTTTTTTTTTTTTCTGAGGCTGGGGTTAAGTGACTTGCCCAGGGTCACACAGCTAGAAAGTGTTAAGTGTCTGAGATCAAATTTGAACTCAGGTCCTCCTGAATTCAGGGCTGGGGCTCTATCCACTGTGCCACCTAGCTGCCCCTGAAATTATTATTTCAACCAGTATTTTAGTTGATTCTATAGGATTCTCTAAGTATATTATCACATCATCTATGAAAAGTAATGCTTTTATTTCCTCTTTACCTATTTTTATTATAATTTGTTTTGTTCTTATTGCTATAGCTAGCATTTCTAATCTAATATCGAACAATAAAAGTGATAATAGAAGTCTTTCCTTTTTCATTTTTCCTCCCTCCACACACTGTTTTGTTGGGAAACTTTTAGTTTATCTCCAATAGTGATAATGTTACTCTTGTTTTAGATGTTACTATACTTATTTCAAGAAAAACTCTATTAATTATTATGCATTCTAATGATTCCAATAAGAAAGGGTTTTGTATTTTGTCAAAAACTTTTTCTGCATTTATTAATATAATCTTTTTGTTTTGTTTTTGTTATTGATATTGTCAATTATGCTGATTGTTTTCTTAATATTGAATCAGCCCTGCATTCCTATTATAAACTGCACCTGGATATGATCTATAATCTTTGTGCTATATTGCTATAATCTTCTTGTCAGTATTTTATTTAAAATTTTTGCATCTATATTCTACTAGTAATTTTATAAATGTTTTTCTTTCTTCTTTTTGATGTTTCTTGTTTGGGAATTGAAACCGTATTTGTAACTTTAACTTTCTTAATCTTCATCAAATAATACAGCAACCACTATACCAAGGCAAAAGATATGATCAATTAAATTTACAGATTCCTAACCCTCAAGCTAGAAGGTAAGAAGTTCCATTTCATTAGGATTGTCCATAAAAGCCCATTGGAATTATAAGGAAATATTGATTCAGCTCTGTATATTGAGGAAGTTTTAGTTAGATTATTTTACATAAGACTAAAACCAATTCATATGATCATACAATTATTTCTTTAGCTATGGAAGTGACCTCAGAAGTCAACTAGTTGACCACTTCATTTTACATATAAGGAAGCTGAAGGCCAGAAAGACTGTGACTTTCCTTAGGTCTCAGAAGTAATTAGCATCATAAAGATATTTGAATCTATATCCTCTGTCTCTTAAAAGTGCTAGAGCCTCTTTCTATGAGTCATCTACCTTCAATCATCAATAAATTGTTTTATCTCTTTTCAATAAATAATATCAACAAAGTATTTGCAAATTTTATTAAATATGTTGTGACCTGATTTTTATGCATTCCAATTGTATAACCCCGAAATATTAATTTAACTTGACAATTAGAAAAATGTTTAAGACTAGAATTCCCAGATGAGGCCTACATAATAGGGGGAATTTTTTTTCTTTCTTTGTTTTGCTGAGGCAATGAGGTTAAGTGACTTGCCCAGGGTCACACAGCTAGCAAGCATTAAATGTCTGAGGCCAGATTTGAAATCAGGTCCTCTTGACTTCAGGGTTGGTGCTCTATCCATTGCACCACCTAAATGCTCCCAAAATTTCTTTCTCCAGGAGCTTACCATACCAATGAAATGAGTCCACATCCTATGCTTTAGGTAAAATGGCTCATTTAAAAGATAACACCAGAAAATTATTGCCCATCTAATTATACCCCCCTCACTCCTTTCAAAGAGATTTACTTTAGTAAATTACAACAATTTAATTCTCCAAAGGAAAACGAATTTGAAAATATATGTGTATGTATGCATGTATTGTGTTTGTATATATATGTATGGTCCCGACCATAATGTTATACCTATCACTAAACTATAGAACCTCAGCAGGAAAATTTGGAAAACATCAACATATTTCACAGATTCCTTTGAATAAAGTGATGTCCTTTATCCCTCCCTGAGTCCAAGATTTCTTTTCTAATCAGGTAAGTTTTAAAAAATAAGAAGCTCAATCCACTGTAAAAAAGAAAAAAAAAAAAAAAAGCAAGATCTATTACAGGGGTTGTATAGTACAAGATCACAAAACCTAATGACTTAGGTCAAAATTTTATTACCTGGGAAGAAGCATAGTACAAAAGACAAAAAGTCAGATGGATCAGTCTTTCCAGTCCCTAGAGAAGATACTGATTAATTCCTCTTCTGTACTTTGAAATAAAACAAAAAGTTATTTTGACCAAATAATGTCCTTTTAGAGAACAAATACCTAAACAGCAAAGGTCTTATTTAGTATACAAATCACAATGAATACATATAGATACACTGAGTAAGATGATAAATCTGGAAAGGCAATTACAGTTGATTTTTCAGTATTTCATGGACTAGACTAGAGAAACAATTATATGATGCAAACATTTTTGGTTGAATTATGTCCCACAAAAAATTATTCTGTTTTTCCAAGAAAACTGCTTTTAAAAGACATCCCACCAATAATACCTTCCACTAAGTTGTTAATTAAAAACAAAACAAAAAAAACACACACACACAAAAAAAAAACTTGCCAATAAAACCAATTTTAGTCTCTCATTAAAGGCTTACTTATGATGGTTGGAGTTATTTATTGGAGTTATTTATCTGCTTATATCCAAAAATGACACTCTTTCAGAATACTTTTCTCAGCCCATCTTGTTCTATACTGGAGCTGTTTAGCAACCTACTTAGTTCCAGTGTCTGGAGCAGAGAATTATATTTGGAGTCAAGAAACTTGAGTTCAAATTTTGATTTTGGCACTAATTAACTGTGTGATCTTTGGTAAGTCCCTTCACTTCTCTTGATAATTTTTCTCATCTGTTAAATGGAGATGTTCAATTACATGGCTTCTAAAATGTCTTCCAACTTTAAATCAATGAAATTGTTTAAATTTTAAGTCTTTGATTCCATTTGGGATTGCTTAACCACTACTTAGATACTTTTTTGAAAAATATTTTGCTATAACTTATATTCTGCAATATTTTAATGTAAGATACTATATGCTACCATGAAAAGTCTAAAAGGACAGTTACTACTACATTCCTTACTTGACCCTTGGCATCAGCAATATGTGCCAGTGCCACAGTCTACTACATCTTCAATTCTTCCTCATTTCCATTAATTAATAGCTTAGTGGTGTATAATAAATATGACAGTAATCTACTAGCCATCAATTTTTAACATTTTGCATTATTACTGTGTGGAATAGAGAGATAAGGTGAAGAACTTACAGGAATATGTGAATTCTTTTTCTGTATTTTATTTTCATTATTTCATGTGTTTGACCTATGACCTGTATAATATGTGTAGGCCCATGTTTACTTGAGCCTTGGGCAGCTATAAACATATTTACTTAACCTGATGATATTTATCAGTATTTGACATTTATCAATATTTAGTCTATTAACTTGACCACTATCTGTTTAGTTATCTAAAAGCCAGAAGGCCTGATTTTCTGTTTCCTAGAAATCAGGTGATTTCAGGGAAACAGAAACCTTCTATTCCAATCTCTCCAGATAGCAACAACCAATTAGATGCCTCCCTGTCCTCTTCTCAATGCTCTCTTACTTGTGATGTAATCTCTTGTATGAAACCTGTGTATCTTTACTAATTCTTTAGCCCTCCTACCAAGAGCTTTGTGTTTCTTACCTTGTGATAGGGTGGCTCATCTTCCAGAGGTTTAATAAACAACCTTTCTGCTTTCTATTTTGAGTGATCTCTGAGTAGTCATTTTGGGTAAGGGTTTTTTCATACATCCATCACATTACCACACTTCCCATTTCTCAAACTTGTTATCTGGGCTTCAACTTGGAGAAAAGAAATTCAAATATATCATTTGAGCACTTCTTTGTATCTCCAAAAATTCTGAAAGAACTAAAATAAAATGTAATAATAGTTGTTATGGGCCAGAACTCTGAACTTGAAACAAAGGATGCTTACAAGTTACTAAGTGGAATTGATAGAAACAATGGTTATCTAGTTTAGCATGGTTCAGTATGATTGATTTAATCCTACAACAAATAATGGTTTTCTAGTGATTTAGTGATTGGTTTATACTCAGTGCAGAGCATATAAGCTAGGAGCCTTATCCAGGAAGCTTTCAGAGAGATTCAGAGGGCAGAGACAACAGGTGGGAGCTCAAGCTCTTGGAACCCAGGAGAGAAATAGGCCCCTGGAAAGGAGAGAAGACTTAGCGATAATAAAGAATTTGGAATTTAATCCCTGGCTACTCATGTGATAATTATTGAATTGACCCAAAGGCTGTTCCCTAAAACCCCCAAAGACCTCCAAGAAACTGAACCAGAGAACATTACATTTTGGTGTCCAAAGAGGGGCAAAAATAGTACATTTTTATATGACTTTAAAGTTTGCAGAATATTTTGTAATAAATATCCCATTAATTCTTAAAATAACCCTGTGAAGTGGGTTTTTTTTATCATCCCCATTTTATAGATGAAATTAAATCTCAGAGAGGAAACGTCAATATATAAGGAGCTCTCAGATGATGAGTGAATAATTCTGCATTTTGAGCCTGACTACAAGTCCTTGCCATATTTTAGAAGCAAACCCTTATAAGTAAAGATATGATGTTGGGATTAAATGAAGCACTTGTATGTCACTGAATAATTAATACCAGAAGGGTTACTTTACCATAACACAATCAAGATATGCAATGTAGATAGAGTGACACTTAGCTTTTGGATATCTCCCCTCTACTCCCAACTCTTATTTAACTGTGTTCAATTAGGAAAAATAGAGCAATTTATATCATCTTTGGAAATCCACTCAGTTAGAAAGGGCTTTCACTCTGTTGGATGGTACTTAATATGCTTTCATGGATGACAAAACTGCAACAAAGGAAGTCAGGAGAAATCAAGTCCAAGTAACATCACTGATCCTTTTTATGGAAAACAAATTCCTATTGTGGGAATAGAGAAGCCTTGGTTGCATCAAATCACAAATCTCATCATGCATTTTTATTCATAAAATTTGTATGTATAGGTTATAAGAAGTGTAGGTAAGGCAGAGCAGATGCGATTTCATTTGTATAGGGAGCTTTCAAGAAGAAAATTTCCCTTAGCACTTCAGATTTCTGTCCTGTAACATACAGGTTGATAGCAATACTTCTCCAATTTTAAAAATATTTTTCTTTAAAATTCTTTCTTTTACTATGAATTATTTTTACCATGTATAAATGGGACACATTATAGGAAAGTTAGCAGATCCACATATGCACATGTGTATATCTTTGAAAATGTTAGTAATATACAATTCCCAGTATATTTTGTGTGCTTCATCACATCCTTAACTATAGCATCTCATTAGAGAGTTCTCAACAACACTAAGTGGTTAAGTGACTTGACCTAACTCCTATGGTAAGCAGATATGTGTCAAAATTATACCTGTCTTCTAGATTCTGAGGATAGCTTTACATTTTTTACAAAATGTCTTGATATATATTATTTTCCTGAAGAAAAATTTTGGACACCAAGTAGGACAGTGGATAGAGTATCAGGCTCAGAATGAGGAAGACCTGAGTATAAATCTAACCTCAGACATTTATTAGCTGTGTTACCCAGGGCAAGTCACTTTACTCTGAAGCAGTTTCCTCATCTCTAAATGGCAAATCATTCTAGTATCTTTACCAAGAAAACTTTAAGTGGGGTTGTTAAGAGTTGAATTGGATTGAAATGAAGAGCAATATTTGACTACAACATATATATCTATATTTATCTATCTGTCTATCTGTATGTATTACTTACAATTTCTGCAAGATAAAATGAGCAACATTCTTGTTTATGTGTCATGAGTAATATATTTTGAAGATGTGGTTTTATTCACCTTAGTAATAACTAAAACAATAGTCTTCTCATCTCTTCATTTCAGTCAGTGCAAAAGCTATGGCTGATGACATGGATATTTTAAAAATATACTAAACTTACATCAATTGGCAAATTACTAAACAAGTTGTAGTATATGAAGATAATGTTCTATTATTGTTCTACAAAAATGATTAATAAACTGATTATAGAAAGGCCTGGAAAGATTTGCATGAACTGATGCTGAGTGAAATAAGCGAAACCAGAAATAAATAGTACACAATAATAGCAAGAATGTGCAATTATCAACTATTAAGTATCTGGTTCTTCTCAGTAGTTCAGTGATTTAAGGAAACCGAATGTAAATCAACATATGCTGTATTCATTTGGTTCTGATTTTTTTTTTTAATCTCTCCCATGGTTTTTTTCCCTTTTGTTCTGATTTTTCTCTTCCAACAAAATTCATATAATGATGTACATTAAAAATAAACTAAAAAAATACTAAACTACCACCAAGTATCACCAACCAGTTAAGCAAAATGCAAATCCAATTACAGAACCTCACAAAAAGGGGATAGAAAAGAATATAAAAAAACTGGAAGTGGAGGAAAAACTATAGAAATATATTTCACAAAATTATAATAACACGGAGAAATACAACACAGTACTTTGGAAGCAGAAGTAAGAGTCTAGAAGGCACTAGAGAAACATGCATGATCTCAATTCTAATTTCAATATACCCGCAATGTCTAATTTGCTATCTCCAAACAACATGGCATAGTGGAGAAAAGCATTAGATCTAAGTCAAAAAATCTAAGAACAAGTTCAGGTTTTTCTCCTAACTAATTGCAAGTCATTTGCAGTTACCTGGGGATTACTTAACTATTCATACAGGCATTGCACTCATTTGCAAAACAGGCTTAATAACAATAGTTAACATTTATGTAATTTTTCCCAAGTTCATAAAGCACTTTTCATGTTGTCTCATTTGACCCTCAAAATAGCTCTGAGTTCCACTCCTTTTAGAGTTTCTCATGTTACTTTCATAAGACTAAATGTTTTTTTCTAATTTTTTTGGCGGGGCAATTGGGGTTAAGTAACTTGCCCAGAGTCATACAACTAGTAAGTATTAAGTATCTGAGGCTGGATTTGAACTCAGCTCTTCCTGACTGGTGCTTTATCTACTATACCACCTAGCTGCTCCTAATTCTTTTTCATTTCTATGGAAATCAAAGCATTCTCTTATAGTGTAAAAGAGTCTTTAGATATGGAAGGACTGAATGAAAATGATTAAGAGATATCTAATACCATAGCTAAATGTGGAGAGGGTAATATGGAAATCCTTCATCCAGTTTTACTTAGTGAATTACAGGCTTTGGTGAATTACAATTCAAGATAGATTTCAGTTATGGTTGATAAGCTGCTGTTGGTTTTGGATGATCTTTACAAATTGTAAATAATGGGGTAGTACTGAGGGATAACAAATATTTTTTACAACTTGTTTAAGAATGGAGATCTAATTCAGTTCCAATTGATCAATGATGGACAGAATCAGCTACACCCAGAGAAGGAACACTGGGAAATGAGTGTAAACTGTTTGCATTTTTGCTTTTCCTCCCAGGTTATTTTTACCTTCTGAATCCAATTCTTCCTTTGCAACAATAAATTTTATTCTGCACACAAATATTGTATCTATGATATACTATAACACATTTAACATATATGGGACTGCCTGACATCTAGGGGAGAGGGTGGAGGGAAGGAGGGGAAAATTCAGAATAGAAATGAGGGCAAGGGATAATATTGTAAAAAAAAATTACCCATGCATATGTACTGTCCAAAATAATTATAATTATAAAATTAATAAAAATGTAAAAAAAATGGGAGTTTATAAGATGATGTCATTTCCTAGGGTATAAATGATGAAATTATATCAACTGATAGTTTTCAAAAGAAGGTATCAAAATTATCATCAGTAGCCATAGGACAAAAGTGCTCTCAACTTGCTATTGAGTAAATAAATGCAAATGTTTTAAAAACAACAACAAAGTGAAATACCACTTCATACCCTTCAGATAGGCTAATATGACTGAAAAGGAAAATAGCAAATATTTAAAGAAATGTGGACAAATAGGGACACTAAAGCACTATTGGTGGAATTGTAAACTGATTCAATCATTCTGGAGAGCAATGGGGAATTGTGTCCAAAGGGCTATAAAACTATGAATATCTCCTTATTCAGCAATATCACTTATTAGATTTGTACCTCTCAGAGAGCTCAAATATAAAAGGAAAGGACATATATGTATAAATATGTTTATATCAGCTTTTTGTGATGAAAAAGTGTTGTGTTTTTTTTTTTAAATTGAGGGGATGGTCATCAATTAAGGGACAAGTTGTGGATTGATGATTGTTTTTGAATACTATTGTGCTATAAAAAATGATAAACAAGATGATTTCAGAAAAACCTGAGAAGAGTCAAATTAACTGATATAAAACGAAAGGAGCAGAGGAATATTGTACATAATAACAGCAATATTGTACAATGATGACTTGTAATTGCATTAGCTGTTCTCACCAATATAATGAACCAAAGGACTTATGATGAAAAGTGCTATACAGCTCCAGTTAAAGAACTGATTAGTGCAGTGGATAGAGCACCAGTCCTGAAATCAGGAGGATCTGAGCTCAATTCTGGCTTCAGACACTTAACATTTTCTAGCTGTGTGAGGCTGGGCAAATCACTTAACCCAATTGCTTCAGTGCAAAAAATAAAACAAAACAAAACAAAACAAAAATCCCAAAACTTATGGAGTCTGAATACAGATTGAAGATTTTTTTTTGAAAAAAAAAAAACAATATTCTTATTATTTTTAATCTGTGTTTTCTTTTGCAACATGTCTAATGTGGAAATGTTTACATGACTGCACAGGTATATATCAAATTGGTTACCTTCTCAATGAGCCTGGAAGGGAGAGAGAATTTGGAACTTTAATTTTTAAAAGAATGTTTAAAAACTTTTATTTACAAGTAATTGAAAAAAAATAAAAATAGTGGGAGAAGATGGATATTTTAGCTTAGATAGTGAGCTTCTCCTGACTTATAGTCTTAGAATGACATTTACTATAATTTATATAGTACTCTAGAGTTTACAAAGTACTTTATATTCACTTATTTCCTGGAAACATTCTTGATTTTATTGTTAAAGAGATGGTCAGTAAGCACTTAAGAAAGGAAATGGTGATCATTTCTTTTTTTGACAGTATTATGTCCCTCTCTTTTATGTTCACTGCTGTTTAGTCAAAATGATCTTCTAACTAGTTCTGATATATGACATTTCATATCCTACCTTTATCCATTTATACTGACTGTTCATTATGCCTGAAATCTACTTCTTGTTCACCTCTGCCTCTTAAAATCCCATCTGTTTCAAGTCTCAACACAATCACCCTATGATATATGATGTCTTGCCTAATACCTTATTAACTTCCTTTCTAAATTGTATATGCCTATTCCTGTATAAATTATAAGTCCCTTGAAGGTAGAGGTTATGTAACATTTATATTTCTATCTCCAACACCCAGCAGAGCATCTGGCATATAGTAATTGCTTAATAGATGTTTTGATAGAGTGATCAAACACCATACAGTATATCTGGATTTCAACAAAGCATTTCATAATCTTTCACAATCTTCTTATGATCAAAATGAGAAGAGATTGGCTAGATATTAGTACAGTTAAATGGACTCAGATCAAGTTGAATGACGGGACCAAAGAATGATGATTCAGAAGGTCATTAGTGTAATGGCCCAGGGATATGTCCTCAATCCTGTTGTACTTAGTATTTTAAGAAATATTTTTGAAAGCTTAGATGACATGCTTATGATTTTCAAATGACAAAATGATGGGAGAAATAACTAATTTTTTGGATCTTAGAATCAGAATCTATAAGACTAGAAAAATCTGTCAAGTCAAGCATGATAAAGCTAAATAAGAATAATTTGAAAGTCCAATATTTGGCTTAACAAAAATCAACTGTAAAAGTACAGAATAAGGAGCCATGGATAGTGAACAATTCAAGTGCAAAATATATAGGTGTTTTGTAGTGTGCGGAAAACTAAATATCAGTCAATAATACAGGTAGTAGTAATGTGACTGATGCATCTGTTAATGAGGTTTTAAGTTGTATTAATAGAAGTACAATACCTAGAATTAGGTAGTGATAGTCATGATAGTGACAATTAGGGACAACTAGATGACATAATGAATAGACTGCCAAACCTAAAATCAACAAGACATCTTCTTAAATTCAGGTTTAACTTCAGATACTTACCAGCTATATCACCCTGGGCAAGTCACTTCATCTTGTTGACTCATTTTTTCTTATCTGTAAAATGAGTTGGAGAAGGAATTGACAAATCACTTCAATATCTTTAACAGGGTCATGTCAAATGGGGTCATGAAGAGGCAGATGACTGAAACAATAACAATGACAAACCATTATTTATTCTGTATCAGTCAGATCACATTTTATGTCTGTTTCTGAGCGCTACATTTTATGAAAGGTGAAGTAAGAAAATGGCTAACCTAGAGAGATTTATATATTCATTAGCCCCATCTCCAAGCTAAGACTTTGGACTAACATGACCTGGTATCATCCTGAGACTTACCCACAAGAGATGCATTTCTCTTTGTCTTAGTTTTCCTAATCCAAAATTTCTCTAGGAAACCTCCAAAATAAAATTCAGACATATTTAATATGTATTACTTTTATCTTAAATTTTCATATAAACAATTATTTGGTGGGACAGGTATCAGGCAAGGGATTTTCCTTCATCCCTCAAAAAACATAAAAGAGTTAAAGAATTCCCAGGAGTCCATAAATCAATAAACATTTATTAAAAATCTTATGTGCCAGATACTGAGCCAAGCACTGGGTACAAAAGAAAGGTGCAAAAGATTGTTCGTGCATTACCACAATTAAAACATAAAGAATACAGAAATAATCTATTACGTTTTCTTAGAAAGAAACTAAACTTCTAAGTTTATTCAAGCCTTATAACATTCCAATATTTTTCAGAATCCATTCAGTCTATCAGTTGATTCAGCAGTACCATTCTGTGGTTCAGGTTCCATTTGAAAGGTAAAGATATTTTCAGGGCTGTTGAATAAGCAACTTTCATCCAATTGAATAGTACTTTTAGCATAACTGTCAGACTATGCTTTCTAAGCAGAATGCTACACTGCAATTATGCAGATTTTCCTCTTCTTTCTTTGATATTAGGAAATCACCTACTATATTTAAAAGATCAATCCAACCCCCAACCAAAAATTAAACTTGAAATACAAAAATTAAAAGGAGAAATCAATAAAATTGAAAGTAAAAAAACTATTGAATTAATAAATAAAACCAAGAGTTGGTTTTATGAAAAAGCCAATAAAATAGATAAACCTTTGGTAAATTTGATCAAAAAAAAGAAAGAGGAAAATCAAATTGATAGTCTTACAAATGAAAAGGGGGATCTTTCCACCAATGAAGAGGAAATTAGAGAAATAATAAGGAGTTACTTTGCCCAACTTTATGCCAATAAATTTGATAACTTAAGTGAAATGGCTGACTTCCTCCAAAAATATAGGCTCCCTAGATTAACAGAGGAGGAGATAAATTGCTTAAATAGTCCCATTTCAGAAAAAGAAATAGAACAAGCTATTAATCAACTCCCCAGGAAAAAATCCCCAGGGCCAGATGGATTCACATGTGAATTCTACCAAACATTTAAAGAACAATTAGCCCCAATGCTATATAAATTATTTGAAAAAATAGGGGATGAAGGAGTCCTACCAAACTCCTTTTATGACACAGACATGGTACTGATACCTAAACCAGGTAGATCGAAAACTGAGAAAGAAAATTATAGACCAATCTCCTTAATGAATATTGATGCTAAAATCTTAAATAAGATATTAGCAAAAAGACTTCAGAAAATCATCTCCAAGATAATACACTATGATCAAGTAGGATTTATTCCAGGAATGCAGGGCTGGTTTAATATTAGGAAAACTATTAATATAATTGACCATATTAATAATCAAATTAATAAGAACCATATGATCATCTCAATAGATGCAGAAAAAGCATTTGACAAAATCCAACATCCATTCCTACTAAAAACTCTTGAGAGTATAGGAATAAATAGACTATTCCTTAGAATAATCAGGAGCATATATTTAAGACCTTCAGTAAGCATAATATGCAATAGAAATAAACTGCAACCTTTCCCAGTAAGATCAGGAGTGAAACAAGGTTGCCCACTATCACCATTACTATTCAATATAGTACTAGAAACGCTAGCCTCGGCAATAAGAGCCGAGAAAGAGATTCAAGGAATTAGAGTAGGAAATGAGGAAATTAAACTATCACTTTTTGCAGATGACATGATGGTATACTTAGAGAACCCCAAAGACTCTGCTAAAAAGCTACTAGAAATAATTCAAAATTTCAGCAAAGTGGCAGGATACAAAATAAATCCACATAAATCCTCGGCATTTTTATATATCACTAACAAAATGCAACAGCAAGAGATACAAAGAGAAATTCCATTCCAAACAAATGTTGAGAGTATAAAATATTTGGGAATCCATCTACCAAAGAATAGTCAGGAATTATATGAGAAAAATTACAAAACACTTGCCACAAAAATAAAATCAGATTTAAATAATTGGAAAGACATTCAGTGCTCTTGGATAGGCCGAGCGAATATAATAAAGATGACAATACTCCCCAAACTAATCTATTTATTTAGTGCTATACCAATCAGACTCCCAAGAAACTATTTCAATGACCTAGAAAAAATAACAACAAAATTCATATGGAAGAATAAAAGGTCGAGAATTGCAAGGGAACTAGTGAAAAAAAACTCAGAGGAAGGTGGTCTAAGTGTACCTGATCTAAAGCTATATTATATAGCAGCAGTCACCAAAACCATTTGGTATTGGCTAAGAAATAGACCGGTAGATCAGTGGAACAGATTAGATACAAAGGACAAAAAAGGGTACATCTATAGCAATCTAATCTTTGACAAACCCAAAGATTCCAACATTAGGGATAAAAATTCATTATTTGGAAAAAACTGTTGGGAAAACTGGAAATTAGTATGGCAGAAATTAGATATGGATCCACACTTAACACCATATACCAAGATAAGATCAAAATGGATCCATGATTTAGGCATAAAGAGGGAGATAACAAATAGATTAGAGGAACAGAGGATAATCTACCTCTCAGACTTGTGGAGGAGGAAGGAATTTATGACCAGAGGAGAACTAGAGATCATTATTGATCACAAAAGAGAAGATTTTGATTACATCAAACTAAAAAGTTTCTGTACAAATAATACTAATGCAAACAAGATTAGAAGGGAAGTAACAAATTGGGAAAATATTTTTAAAAACAAAGGTTCTGACAAAGGTCTCATTTCCAAAATATATAGAGAACTGACCCTAATTTATAAGAAACCGAACCATTCTCCAATTGATAAATGGTCAAAGGATATGAACAGACAATTCTCAGAGGAAGAAATTGAAACTATATCCACTCACATGAAAGAGTGTTCCAAATCACTACTGATCAGAGAAATGCAAATTAAGACCACTCTGAGATACCACTACACACCTGTCAGATTGGCTAAGATGACAGGAACAAATAATGATAAATGTTGGAGGGGATGTGGGGAAATTGGGACACTAATACATTGCTGGTGGAGTTGTGAAAGAATCCAGCCATTCTGGAGAGCAATCTGGAATTATGCCCAAAAAGTTATCAAACTGTGCATACCCTTTGACCCAGCAGCGCTACTACTGGGATTATATCCCAAAGAAATACTAAAGAGCGGAAAGAGACATATATGTGCCAAAATTTTTGTGGCAGCTCTTTTTGTTGTAGCTAGAAACTGGAAGATGAATGGATGTCCATCAGTTGGAGAATGGTTGGGTAAATTGTGGTATATGAAGGTTATGGAATATTATTGCTCTGTGGGAAGTGACCAGCAGGAGGAATACAGAGAGGCCTGGAGAGACTTAAATCAACTGATGCTGAGTGAAATGAGCAGAACCAGAGGATTGCTGTACACTTCAACAACAATGCTGTATGAGGATGTATTCTGATGGAAGTGGAAATCTTCAACATAAAGAAGATCCAACTCACTTCCAGTTGATCAGTGATGGACAGAGGTAGCTACACCCAGAGAAAAAACACTGGGAAGTGAATGTAAATTGTTAGCACTAATATCTGTCTGCCCAGGTTGCACGTACCTTCGGAATCTAATGTTTATTGTGCAACAAGAAAATGATATTCACACATATGTATTGTACCTAGACTATATTGTAACACATGTAAAATGTATGGGATTGCCTGTCATCGGGGGGAGGGAATAGAGGGAGGGGGGGTAATTTGGAAAAATGAATACAAGGGATAATATTATAAAAAATATATATATATATATATAATAAAAAATTTAAAAAAAATTCTCTCTTAAAAAAATTTAAATTCTAAAAATAAAGGGGAGATTAATAATAATAATAAAAAAAGAACACAATGCCACTAGAAGATATGTATATGTATATATTCAGGGCACTGAGAAGAAGAAAAAATCAGTTAAAATATAAAAACATTTCTTATGCTTGGGGAAAAAAAAAAAAAAAAAAAAAGATCAATCCAAAACCTTTTAAATATCATGTATGCTTTGGTGATTCTGCTATAACTGATTATCAACTCCTCTAAATGGTGGGAAACATTTCTCCTCTTCTTTTTACACTCTGGACAGAGATAAATGGATACAAAACAATTAAATATTAATGAACTAGAGAGGGTTTAGGAGAAAAGCTAAAATGATCTGAGTTGAATTTATATACCATGAGAAGAGAATGTTCTTCTGACAAGTTTCTACTCACTTGAATTTAAGTTGGCCAATCTTCTAGATTTTCTCAAGGGTACCAGTTGGTATTTTCACATTCCATCAGGTTCTTTGGGAAACTCATCAACCCTCTTATATGTAAAAGGAATATAATGGCTACTTTTTAACATCTAAAAGCCTATCAGATATGAAGAAAGATCAAAGGATAAGAGTTTCAGAGAGGTAGATTTTAACTTGTCATGAAAGAAAGAAAAATCTTAATAATTAGAATAACCAAAATTAGAATAGATTGGCTCAGAAGGTAGTACCTCTACTCGTAATTGCCCTTTTTCAAATAGAAATTGGAAGACCATTACTTAGAAGTGTTATAAAGGGAGTTCCTATTTAGATGTGAGTTGTACTATATGGAAGGGTGACATAAAGTAAAAAAGAATACGTAATTAAAATGTTTTACTTTTAAATTATGTACTAGAAATATGTTCCAGGGGATGTCATAAGGTCTTAGATTCCTCAAATGCATGTTGCATTCCCTCTAGGAACTACTTGAATTTGCATTTAGAAATTAGTGTTTGCAAAAGTTACAGATGGTGCTTTTCCCCACTATTTAAGAATCAACATTGAGTAACTATTGTGGTTTCATTAATCCTGAGCATCTCATGAGCCTCTACTCTGCACTTTTTTCTCTTTTCTATCTATATTATTGCACTTAAGGATTTCATTAGGTCTCATGTATTCAATTATTATTTCTGTTAATAACTCTCAAATCTACACATCTAGTCCTATTCTCCTTGCTGACCTCTAGACTTTCAATTCCAACTGTCGACTGGACATTTTGAACAGTATATCTCCTAGACACTGTAAACTCAATCTGTAAAAAGCTGAAATTTATCTTTTACCTAATGCCTTTTTCTTTCTCTATATTCCCTATTACTATTAAGGGCATCATAATCTTCACAATCACTCAGGCATTTAATTCAGGTGACAGCAGGAGGCATTATCCTTGACTCCTCATTCTCTTCATCCCCATATCCATTTTTTTTTTTTTGCTAAAGCCAATTAACTCTTTTATAACATCTCTAGCAGATGTTCCTTCTCTGCTCTAATATTATCACCATCCTGGTATAATTCCTTATTACATCATGTCTAAACTATTACAATAAATTGCTGATTGGTCTCTCTACTATAAGTCTCTCTAGTTCCTTCAACATTCAGCTGCCAAAGCACAAATTAGAACCAATCTCACCATCTCACCTCTTTTATTCAAAAACTTCCAGTGCTTTCAAATCACCAAAAAGATCAAATGTAGAATGCAATATTTAGTGGTCAAATACTTTTATAACTTGATACCCATCCCCTTTTCTAGTCCTCTCATTCTTTATCCTCCTGCCGCACTGGTTTCTTTGCTGTTGCTGATTTTTTTTTTTCATTTCCCAACTCTGTGAATTTTTACCAGTTATCTCTTATATTTGGAATTTTTTCTCCCTTAGTCTCAATTTCCTGATCTCTGTGAACTTCTTTAAGTCCTGGCTAAAAATCAAACATTCTATAGAAGTTTTTCTTTAACTCCCTTACTTCTAGTACCTTCACTTTACTAATTATGTAAAAATTGATCATGAATAAAATTGATCATGTTTATAACATTTTACATGGCTATTTCCTTGATCTAAAGTTAGTACATTGCGCTATCTGCTAATGAATTTGTCTTTTCACTAGCATAGGGGGGCTGTATGTAGGAGGAAGAGAGAAATTTTTTTTTTCCTGACTCTTAAATTAGAATCCTCTTGACTGAAACTATTTTACTACAAGATAGCCTCAACATTAGAAATTTACTGATCTTTCAGTTCCCTAATCTGTGGGAATAATAACAGTACTGAGCTCTTTCTCTCAATTTTAAGGATCAATTGATATATAATGGAAAGAGTGTGTCCCATAGAGATCAGCAAAGCTGAAGGTCAGAAGACAGCTAAACAAGAGGTAAAGAATAAGACTTTTGAGCATAAAAGGAAGATTTCACTTCCTCAGAAGCATACTGATACTTGAATAGTTCAATTTCATATAAAGAGATTATGAGAGCACTAATCACACATTTGAAATAGACTGAAACTAGAATCTGGGAAGGGAAAAGTAGCTGCATTTAAAAACATTAAAAAAAACAACCTAAAGAATCTTATATACCTTCCTTCCTTCCTTCCTTCCTTCCTTCCTTCCTTCCTTCCTTCCTTCCTTCCTTCCTTCCTTCCTTCCTTCCTTCCTTCCTTCCTTCCTTCCTTCCTTCCTTCCTTCCTTTCTTCCTAAATGGACAAAGGATTGGCCACCCCTCCCCTCCTCCACAGTTTTAGGGTCTCGGTTCCCAGGGAAATGTTTACTCAGCTAGGTTAAAGGGAAATGCTTTGCCCTATGGAGGTGCTTGCTAAACAATGCTCTGAGGAGTATTTATTCCATAAGGAACAAAGTTCAATAACCCTGATCTATTTCAAATAATCTATGTCAAACATCTGCCATTATGTATTCTCCTTACATCCTGTAAGCCCCTATTTTTCTCCCTGTAAACAGAAAGTCCAGTCACTATTTAATGTCAAATGTAACCACAAGACTGAACCAGAGTGTTTATAAACCTGTCCCTACTTCTGTTCCGGGTCCTGTCCAATAATAAACACTTCCTAAATTACCAACATCTTGACTGTCGTGAATTTTATTGCCTGGTCTATCTCACTTCCTTCCTTCCTTCCTTCCTTCCTTCCTTCCTTCCTTCCTTCCTTCCTTCCTTCCTTCCTTCCTTCCTTCCTTCCTTCCTTCCTTCCTTCCTTCCTTCCTTCCTTCCTTCCTTCCTTCCTTCCTTCCTTCCTTCCTTCCTTTCTGTTTTCCTCATAAAACAACTAACAGCAAAACTTTTTTTTTTTTACATATTTAACCTAGATCAGATTATTTATTATCTCAGAAAAGAAGAAGAAAGGGAGACAGAGAGAAAATCTGAAATTTGAAACAAAAATTGTCAAAAATTGTTTTTACTGTAATTGGGGGAAATGTTATTAATAATAAAATATAAAGAAGTCAAAAAGGAATGGTTTTGACTAATCCTTTCCAGGTATTTAAAAACAAAACAAAACACTGAAACATTACAGCTGAAAAAAAAAACAAAAACATTTTACCAAACAGAGACTGAAGGTAGTGTGAGGGATAGAAAATCCTATCCAAAAATGACTACTCAGAGATCACTCATAGAAAAGCAGAATCATTTATTAGAATCTCTAGAAGCAGACCCCATTCTGGTCTGTGAGCCAAATTCACAGCAGAAGAGAGCCACTCCCTTCACAACTCTGTTCACAACTTTTTATACATTTCAGACAAAGAACCTCCAAAATCCCACCCTCCATGTATTGTGATTGGTCATACAAGTCTGCACTCCCCTATTTTGGTCACTGGAATGCAGCTGACAAGGTGATTCATACTTTTGGTCACTTAATGCCATATTTGGACAA
Source organism: Sminthopsis crassicaudata (assembly GCF_048593235.1). Taxonomy (NCBI): domain Eukaryota; kingdom Metazoa; phylum Chordata; class Mammalia; order Dasyuromorphia; family Dasyuridae; genus Sminthopsis; species Sminthopsis crassicaudata. Next base: position 157,085,261 of record NC_133617.1, on the reverse strand, counting down.
TGGAATGCAGCCTAGGCCCTCACATGACTGGGGCCTAGTGGCCCTAGTTTACATTAGCAGTCTCTGATCAATCTATAAGTTCTTCACCATATCTTACTCCACACAGTAGTGAGGATTAAAGTTGCCTATTTTAAAGTAATCCCTCAATGTTAAGTTTATTGACCAATCTAACCCAAATGATGAGCTTTGTTAAGAGCCCAGTGATTGGCCTCAGTATATCTCAGTGTTCCAGTGATATCTACCTATCCTAGCAGTACTTGAGCCTATTGAGGAACAAGTTCTGCTAGAAGTCTAGAAGTATATTGACCTATCCAACAGAGATTACATCTCCTAAAATGAATTAGTTTAACCTATCACCAGAGCAACCTATCTGTCATTAATAACTCGTCTAAAAACAAACTTCTTCTGGATTCTCTAAGAAAAAAAGGAAATTGAGACCTGGATATTTCATAGCTGTAAGTTTCTTTGTCATCATTGTTCTGCCCATATGTGTCTCACTATCAGTGTAATTTAAACTCAAGCACATTCTCATCTCCATGGATTCAGAGAGTTTATAATGCAGAAGCAGGCTTCTTAAACTTTTACTGTTCATGACTCCATTTCATCTTAAAACTTTTTACACAATCCTGGGTATATAGGCATACAAAATAGGTTTATAAATCAAACATTTACTGATAATCAATAATAATTTCTTGACCCCACATTCATTTATGAAGCCCCATATAGAGCCGCAATCCTCACTTTAAAAATTTTTGGTATATTGTACTGCCAGTTGTTTGGAGTGGGGCATACTTTATAACTGCTGTACTTTCTATACCATTTGAGTAATGTTTTAAGAAAAAAGCTAAGTCAATCTACTGGCTAAATATTAAGGGAAAAAACATTGGTAGGGATTTATGAACATTTCAAGGATAGTCATGTATAGAGTTACCTTAGAATCTGAGATAAAGTCATATCTCAAGGAATTTAATCCATTAGTATAAATTTAAATAGGATCCCCAAGGGATGGTACATAATATATGTAAAGCATTTGGAAAATCTAAAAGCACTATAAAATAGAAATTATTATCATAATGTCAAATTTGGACATTAATATCCTATATATTTGAATTTATGGATTTATTTTTGGATATTTTATATAGTTTGCCCCCAAAAATGTTTGTGTATGTTCTTTCAGTGTAACTAGGATACTTAGTATATCTTCAGAAAAAAAGCAGCAATCAAGTTAATACCCCTTATTTAATACCCAACTTATTTAATGCCTTCATCTTAGACTTCTGATTCCATATTAAACAAAATGCACCAGGAAATCTTTAACTTTTTCCAGCCAAAGCCACCCCCTCATTTCAATTCCCAAGGAAGTTACCTTCTAAATATTTACTTCCCATGTCTTGAAATTCATGATGTATATGAACAGAACCAAATAAAAAGAACCTCTTTAGAAAAAGTTCATACCAATATATTTCCCCATCTGGTTGACTGAGATAATCATGAAAGTTTCCCATAGTAGTTCATAAAAAAACTGCTGGGTTTATATATCCAATATTACATAAGAATTTTTTTTGTATTTGTTACAGTGAATATTCTTCTGAAATAAATTTGACTGCCTATTTTCAGGGCTATATCATCATCCAAGATATACAATACACATAGCACGTATGCTTTGCTATAGCCCTTTCAAATAGTACTAAATAACTACATGAGCTTAAGTTTAGATGTAAATCATCATCATAAATAACATTTTGACTGCTCACAATGATTTTATGGCAATAAATAAGCACTTAAGTGCTCATTGTGTTCCAGGTATTATGCTAGGTGCTATGCCAGGCACAAAGACAAAAATGAAATAGTCCTTATCTCAATAAATTGATCTTATCATATGAAATAACTATTTTTATTACTATTGATTCATGAACTTTACTTATTTTAAATTGAGTCCCTTATGTGGAATTTTAATTACATGTTTCATCTTTTATATTCTCATTTAAATATAATTCCTCAATAAAATTATAAGATGGAAGAAGTAGAGACCAAATGAGTAGATGATAAAACAATGAGATTTCCAATACATAAAATTCCTCCTGTTATAGAACCAAACTTCATCGATTTGAAATCATTCTATTGTTAATGCCTTTAGACATTTTCTTCTCATGTTATGTTCATGTTCAACTGTTTTAGTTTATCATGATTAAGAGGGAAAAAAAAATCTAAATTATTTTACATTTAAGGATGTGGCTATATGATTGAAGCTTTTATAACTACTTTGTGTTTTTTTTTTCCTAAACACAATTAAATTTGCCTAAATAGATCATACATAATGACATAAATAAATCCCTTCCATGGGTGACTTGTTTTAATAGACAGCCATGCATCCCAGCTCTATGCTTCCCTAAGGAGCGGTTATGGATCAAATTATGGTACTTTACTCAATATTACTACAAGCTCATATGCAGTGCTCTAATTTTGTCAATATCACTTCCTGTTTTATCTGTCACTATCCTAGTCCATGTGTTGAGCATCATTCCTACTCCATGGATCTTAATTAACCTTACTTATATCCTCCCTAACCTCAGAGCTAATCCTTCTCAGTGTCCCATATCCTATTAACCTGTGTGTCTTTTTATTAGTACCTCCCAGGACTGATTATCTCATAGCTCCAGGTATAGCTGAAAGTGTGAGTAATTTTAGATGTAATTGTACCTGGAATGGTGAGGATTACAGCCCCGTCACACCTTTTCTTCTTAAGTAATTTTTTCTTGTTTTCCTATAAATTTACCATAATAAATATACAATTATCTAGAGACATTTCTTTAATTCTATTTTAAATATAGAGGTCAAGAGATAGTTAATATTACAGCACAGGTGATCCTTCTACCTAATGGGCCTTATTTGTGTGTGTGTGTGTGTGTGTGACCAGTACACCTTTTTCTGATCCGGGCAATTGTTGAAACTCAAAATCAAAACAAAACTCAAAAATCATGGGAAAATGGGGCAAGAAAGGATAATAGTAAGAGAGGGAATATGTACATTATTTGAATAAACTAAATGGAATAGGATGGAAATCAGTAATGGTATTGGATAAAAAATCAAGGATTAGATAATAAACAGTATTATGTAAATGATTGGAGTTGGGCTAGTAGTCAAAGAGGGGTAAAAGTAGCAGATGGTGAGGCATTTTGAAGAATTTGGGAGACAGGACTAAAAGATGTTGCTTGTGCTTAAATATTGAGAAGTGTGATGGCTTAATGGGTAGAATCAGAAAGAGCTAAGTTCAAATCCTATCTCCAACATTTATTAGCTGTATAGTTCTGAGCAAGTCACTGATATACTCGTGTATTATGTAGTCCTACATAACATTTACATTTTTTTTTTTTGTGGCTGAGGTTCCATATATGTAAAATGACAATGATAGCACTTATCTGATAGGTTGTTTTAAGGATGAAATTAATTAACAAATATGAAAAATATATTAACAAATATTTAAAAATTTTAAGCACTATATAAATGCTAGCAGTAGTCAGGTGGCGTTAAGAATAAGAGAAAAATAAAAGAGAACCATGAGGAGATTCATGATTATAGTTTGTTTATTAGTCAAGATTAAAGTTGACAATGAATTTGAATGACCAAATAATTTATTTTGTTTTCATGAATGATAATCAATTATAAAATTTAATTTAGTTGAAACTCTCCATTAAATACAAAATATCACCTATCATAATAGTCACATTATTCAAGGATTTTATGTGTGTTTCTATGTATATATACATACATATATATATATATATATATATATATATATATATATATATATATATATATATATATATAAAACTAATGTACCTACATGTATATTTATGTATAGGTAAATACATATATATGTATATATATAATATATATATTTACACATGAACTATATATTTGTTTCAAATCATAATTAGATCAATGTCAGGTCAGTTATTAAGAAACTTTATACATTCATTTTAATACTCTTTGTAAAAATATTCCCATTATGCAAACATATAAAAAATACAGTAACAAGAATTTCTGGAATTCCCAAAGAGGCTGAAGTATTACATTTTAAAATAATCTCCAGTGTTATTTTCCACTGTAAATTTTTATCATTTAAATTCCACACACATTAATTATGCGGCCATTGTGCACAAAATTTTATAAGTATGACTTGGAAAAAGAAGATAAAATAAAGGTTTAATTTAATCAATATGTTTTCTAAGTATAATGTTATATTTTACTAGACTAATACCTTTTTCTTAGTTTTTTGAGTTTCTTCTAACTTAAATTAAAATTAAATTAAAAAAAATCAATGTGTATATATCTTTTATATGCATAGCTGTTTAATTTTGTTCCTCATTCTCATTCTTCCCCTATCTTGATAGAGTATGAGCTCCTTGAGGAGAAGACCTGCTTTTCCTTTTCTTTGTATCCTCTACTTTTAGCACAATGATTTACACAAAGTTATATTTCTTGATGAATAACTGACAGTTTAGAACTCTCCAGGAAACAATGTTTTTATTATTGTCATTTCATTAATTGTTATGTTGTATTTTTGATTCTGCTTATCTGTATGTATATGGCATATTACCATATTTAACATAAACATGTAAATGCTTTAAATCAAATGTAAGCAAAATCATATTCAGGCCTCTATTTTATGACCATTTCTCAAGTATGATCTGATTCTGTTCATCTCTAAAATGAGAGGCATAGACGGGTTGACCTTTCAATTCTTTTCATTATAAAATCACATGTTTATATAAATAATGTTCATTTCTCCAATTGATGTAGTTACAAATTAGTTAACATCAGTGATCTCATTTGATATTAGCCACAACATAGGGATTGTTATGCTTATATTACAAATGAGGAAAAAGTTCATCAGAGAAGCAAACAGCTATACATCCAGTAACATGTAGAACCAGCTCTTTTGCTCCCAAGATCAGTCAGTTCTCATTTTAGCATAATAACATGTCTTTTGATGAATAACTATGTAATTCTGAGTCAAGTCCTTCCTCCTACCTCCTTCATTTGATATATGTTCACAATTTAAACTTGGAATAACCTGCCTGCTCCCTTAAAAAGGGAGCACAATATTTTTCATGCCTGAATGAAACACAAGTGTTTAAGCATGGTAAAAGGTATGCAGCCAGTTGGATTCATTTTTCTTTTGGTTTCATCCAAGAAGCTATAGACATCTCATAAGCAGATGGAATTGAGGTTGCATTGATGAATATAACAGACCCACAAGTCCTTTCAGCACTGAATCCAAGATTCAGATTAATGAGCCAGCAATCTAAACATCTGCTGGAGGTGCAATCTATAGTGAATTGAGGTGGTGATCATTTGACGAATTTAGTTCCCAAGTAGGATTATTGCAAAACATGTATTTTGATGAGGTTGATAGATAAGTGCTGGTCCATTGCTTCCTAGAGATAAATTATATAATGTATTTCAATTTTATTGGGAAGACTGAAGGGAAATTGAAAGAGATCTGGGTACTTTAAATTTGGTCTTTCCCATTCCCCATTCTCACAAAGTTAAGTGATCAAACTTTTTGGAAAGTTAGATGTGAAGCTATCCTCATGGTTATTTTCAATTTAAACCAAGGTAGGAAATACAAGATATTTTGTGGATGAGTCTATTTCCCAAAAGACAGGGATAATAATAGTGACAGGCCTTGTGATTTCACTTAGATAATTCTCTGATGAGGAAACTCCTTCTACCAATGTTAGTTACCATCATATCTTTCACTTTTCTAACCCCCACCAACCATAATAGCTTGAGCTGCCAGAGCACAACTAATTACTTTTTTCCAAGGAATAAGCCTGAAGGCTTGAAGGTGATTTTCTAATACTGCTATCCATGAGCCCACATCTAGTATTGCTGTTCTATTATTTATCAATTATTCAACCAGAGTTAATTAGCTTTTCAAAAATATATATTTACAAGGTGGAAAAAAAAAGAACAGATAAAAATGTTTTCCTAAACATCTAGGGCATACTACCCCAAAAGCATATATAGAGTCCAAGGAAAAGTTGACTGATTCCTAGAGATCATATATGATAAAGGGATAATTTGCAGCTTGTAGTCAGATATTATAGCTCCTAGATAGATAGATGTTCTTCTCTTCCCATACTCTCTTTGAGATGCCCTTCTAAAGTTCACCTTAGGGTAAGCTTCCCAGGTTTCTTTGAAACTATCTTTCATCATGCCATATAGCATAATGGTATTTCATTATATTCATATGCTATCATTTCTTCAGTCATTCCCAAACTGATGAACTTCCCTTGAGTCTCCAGTTCTTTGTCTTCACAAAAAAAAAAAGCCTCTTTATACATTTTTGTTCATATAAGTCCAATCATTTTCCCACTAGCTAGAATCTTTAGTTTTATTGTACACTGGGGTTAAGGGAGAGAATATGCATTTAGCAAGCCCCTACTATGTGCAAAAGTCTATGTTAAACGTTTACATACATTATTTTGTTTGACCTTTACAACTCCATGAGATAGATGCTATTATCATCTTCATTTTATAGAAGAGTAACTGAGTTATATAGTAATTAAGTGACTTGGCCAAGCTCCTACAGGTAAGTATGTGTCTGAGGGTCTATTTGAATTCAAGTCTTCCTGATTCCAATGTTTATGCTCCATCCACTATATCAACTGGCTTTCTCCCAGTAGGCTCCTAAATTAATTTCATTTTTATGATGTATATCTAACCTGTTCCAATGATCAACTCTATTTAAATCAATATAAAAATGAAAAATAAATAATATAAAATCAATATTAAATTGAATTGATGATTACTATTTGTTAATCTAGTTGAACATTTGAAATAGCAAAGTACCCTTTTTGTTACACCCTCCTTCCAGTTGTTTCCCCTGAGATTCTTGACCTTTTGTTCTTCATGATGAATTTTGTTTTTATTTTTCATCATTTTTTTCTTATATTCTAAAGTAATCTTATTCTGGTTTGGTATTTCATTGATATATTCATTTTTATTATGTTGACATAAGAAATTAATATTCATTTAATTATTTAAGTCTTTATTAGCATTAAGAATATTTTATAGTTGTATTCATATTATTCTACATTTTTTGAGGTAGGTAGAGAACCAAGTATTAAATTCTGTAGTCATTTTAAATAGAGATCCTCTTTCTATGTCTTCCTGCTGAATTGTAAGGGACATGATTATGATTTATTAGAATTTATTTTATATCCCACAATTTTACTAAAATTATTATTTAAATTAATTTTAATTGAATCACTATAATTCTCTAAGTATACAATAATATCATTTGGAAAGAGTGATATTTGTATTTCTTCTTTCCCTATATTTATTCCTTATATGGGTCAACTTCTTAAGAATAAATATCAAGATAGTAAAATTTCAAAAAACCCTTAAATATGAAGTGATTATTAATAAACCTTATCATGCTTTAAGTTTAAGTTCTATTCCTAGGAAAATAAGTTATTTCCATAATATTTGTAAAGGATTTATCTGACTCTAGAAATAACTTCAAATAGCATCATTGAGAAAGTTGTATGAAGGAGGACAACTATAGTACAGAATAATACAAATTTCAAAATTGGAAATGACTTTCATTGCTATTTTTTTTCAAACTGTATGTATATCCCCAAAAATATTCATTATACTATTCTCCAGAAATGGTCATTCAACCTGTATGGTGGCCATGTGACTTTGGGAAGGCCTAAATTTAAATATGGCCTGAGACAAGTAGTAATTATGGTGATCCTGAGTGAGTGACATAAACTGTTATTACCTTATCTGTAAAATGGGGATAACAATAAACTTGATAATAATGTCTAAGAAAAGCAGTGATCAGTAGCAGCACAAAGAATAAACTGCTTCAATATTATAATACAAGATCATAGGCACTTAGAACCAATCAGAGAGCTATCCCTAAGGAGAACTTAACGAGGACTTCAAAAAGAAAGAGCTTCCAGGAGAAGGACTTCAATCTCACTAGGAACTATATGTTTTCAGACTAAGAGCTGAGTTATTCCTTTATCATATATAATCTATAAGAGTCCATCAATATTCCTAAATCTCCATATATGCTTATAAAATCGTATTTGTAGATTTTTAGGGAAATGTTTCTATATGATTTGTTCTTACTCTACCACTTTAGTATGTATCCATTTTGAAGAGCTAATTAACTCTGACAGGCGAATTGATAACTATGGAGAGTAGACTAGAAGGGGGCTCATGGACAGTAATACTAGAAAACTGCCTTCATAAATGGCTTAAAAATTAAATTAAGTTAGCATTTATAAAGAACTTTGCAAACTTAAAGTGTAGTATAATTGCTACTTATTATTATTATTGTAAATTTTCAAGAGAAAACTACGACTATGTAGTTTTCACTTTGGAACAATGAAAATTCTTCATTTTTAAAATAAAAATTAAGTCTAAATGCTCTTCTTTATAAAAAAAAAAATAATGTACTAAAGGACCTATTGAATAACTAAGATTTTGACCACTTGTTGTAAAGGGCTAGAACTGAGCAATGCACTTGGATAATGAAGCACATGAGACTAATTGCCAATTGGACGGTTCCCTATTAACTTGTTTGAAGGTTGACCCTCCCCAGCTGTTCTGTGCTGACTTGATTGGTGGGACAAAGAGGAGAAAGTGACATTTGTGGGAGGAGTAGGAGGAGGAAGAGGAATTGAGACTCAGAAGGGAAGTCAGTCTCCGGTGGCGTTTGAGGGAGGAAAGTGTGTGCAAGGTCGCTAGACCTAACCCCCTGACCTTGGCCTTAAAAGATCAAGAATAAAGACGTTTAGTGATCCTGACTCCGTCTGATTTCTGGGAAGACAGAGTTCCAGCAATTTGTGACAGTATGGGGATATTAGAATAATGTGGGGAGAAGAGCACTAGCTTACAAAGATTTAGGATTTGAATACTAGTTATGCCACTGCAATTTAGATCATCTTGAAGAATTCACTATGGATCTAAAAATTCAATAATTTCATGAAGAACTCAGAGTAATTATGATAGCAATGATGTGTATTAACTTCTAAAAGAGAGTCTACTTTGTTATAGTATACTTTCCTTGAAATATTTCAAAGTTTTAAATTGCACATTATATTATTCTTACTGCCTCTAAACCTATAATTGTAAAAATGTTATAATAGCTCAAAGTTATGAAACATTTTGTGGTTTACAAAGCATTTTCTTTTCAATAGTCTTGTATATTTTATTACTCATTTTACATAAGAAGAATAAGAGCTTTAGAGAGTTTAATTAACTTGTACATAGTCACAAAGCTAGCAAGTAGAAGAACTTACATTTACATTTTGTTCTTATGGTTCCAAGTGTATGGCAGGGTCACACAGCTAGTAAGTGGCTGAGGCCAAATTTGAACACTTGTTTTCTCACTTCAGACCTAATACTTCATTGATTAAACTATGTAAGTGCTCCTATATATAATTAGTTGATACAGATTCAATGACATAGAGCAAACATTACTGGAAATGAAGAAATTATAATCTATGGAGTCTGGTCTGTGCTGAACTTTGAATTACTGAATTGGTAATTCTTCCAGTAAAATGTGAATAGTGTTAATTTTTTGAAAATATATTTTATCCTGACATATAAGAATATGAATAGGTGGTGAACATGAAAATCATAGTTGAAAAGACAGTTGAGAATCATAGTTGGAGGAAGGATTCATCTTGGTGATATTATAGATGCATTAAAATATTCTTAGTCTATGTCTCTTCAAGGTTTGGGCAACTTTCATCAGGTCTTTCAGATGGCAGAAATTTTAACTGCAGAAATCAAAAGGAAGGCAAGAAATACGTTTGTCTTTAGCCAACCTTACTCATTTTCCACATTTCTTTAATCCCATGTACTATTATGTTCTCACATTAAAACAAAACACAACACTTCAATACTTAATTTGGGGGAAGAGGGTATATGACATATGATTACTTTTGGTGATTTGATATCTTGCTCTTATGTGAAAATTCTCTGTATTCATTTTGTACTTGGATAATTGTACATATTTGGAGTAATAATATAAACTTTATTTCATGGCAATATTTCAAACCCACTGCTTTCTTTTAAAAAATCTAGGAATTCTTTACTATTTCTGAGAAACTTTTTAAATTATAAACTTGGTAGGTAAAGATATTATTTTATTTCATAGATGGTTATCCAAAGTGTTGAGTACATTGAAGGTTCCTCTCATTTATATATTTTATATCTTTAGTATACTCAACATTGGTATGCCAGAAAAGTTAGGTCAAGTTGAGTGTAAGGTACTTCTTATATAAAATATAAAATGAAAAGAATCAATTGATTTATGTTTGTGGTTGTAGACATATGTGTTGTAAGTGTTCCTCCAATTAGATTTTTAGTCAGGAATAAGAGTTCTCAACATTTCCAGTGGCATTCTGTTACATTTTTCAATTTTCTTATTCCCTTTGGGAGAATACCAGTTGGTTCTCAGTCTTGCTCCAATAGTAGTATTTCAGTCTACAGACAGATGGTTTTCAAATTATTGAGCTCGCTCTTGAGAAATGTCTTAGGAAATGCAAACTTCATAAGGAAAATCTTTAAACAATTTCTCAGATGGTTTTCATAGATTTATTTCATTGGAGACAGTTTTGCAAATGGATGACATGATTCATAATTAAGGTAGTAGACATCCATCTTCATCTCTATTTTCCTAAATGAAGGAAATAATTTAAAATAAGCTAAGAAAGGTTCATCTGCACAGTACTGGTTGTATATCAGGAGACTAGAGGCAAATATGAAAGTCAATTTTAAAGAAAATAATGAAGAAACAATTCTTTTTGATATAGGTCATGTGTTTTCACTCACATTCTCATTAAAATTATGTAGATTAAGATTTCTAAGGGGGTGTTGTAATATCTGTATTTGAATATACAGTGTTAAAGTCTTAAATTTAGTATATAGATTTTTGTATGTGCTATTCTCTGTCTCCTTTCCTCCCCTTTTCTAAAGTGTATAGCTACCATAATACATTGCCACACAATACTAAACATCTTCTCCAACCATTCTCCACGTATTTCCTTGTTAACTACATCACTGTGCTCTTCAGAGACCACACCATATAATAGGGCTTCTTAAACTTTTTCCACTCAAACTCCTTTTCCCCTGAGAAATTTTACATGATCACAGGTATACAGGTATATAAAATAGATTTACCAATCAAACATTTACTGATAATAAATCCTAACTTTTCAATTCTCACATTTAATTATATGACCCTATATGGTGTCACAATCTACAATTTTAAAAACTCAGCACTAATAATATGACTACTTAATCTGAGAATATCAACTTATTTAGATATGTATGTATATATGTAACATGTATATACATATAAAATAATATTTCAGTACTGATTTATTATATAATCTCGTAGTTTATTGTATTCATTTAATATTATTAACCAGACTATTTCACTAGACAGACAAATTGGTATTAAACTACAATAGATTAAGAATTCCCTGCCCAAAGAAATTTCCCTCAATGTTTGACTTCCCTTCCTCCTTTCATATCACCTCCTCCATAGCTCCTTTTTCCAGTTGGTAAGCAAATATTTTAATTATCCCCCCATCCCACTTAGCTCTGTAATTATGTACCATGATCAAATCAGCTCTACCATTATTCCTTCTTCTTCTTCTTCTTCTTCTTCTTCTTCTTCTTCTTCTTCTTCTTCTTCTTCTTCTTCTTCTTCTTCTTCTTCTTCTTCTTCTTCTTCTTCTTCTTCTTCTTCTTCTTCTTCTTCTTCTTCTTCTCCTTCTTCTTCTTCTTCTCCTTCTTCTTCTTCTTCTCCTTCTTCTTCTTCTTCTTCTTCTTTTTTTGCTAGGCAATTGGGGTTAAGTGATTTGCTCAGGGTCATACAGCTAGGAAGTGTTAAATGTCTAAGATCACATTTGAACTCTGGTCCTCTTGACTTCAGAACTGGTTCTCTATCCACTGCATCACCTACCTACCTAGCTACTCTTTTTAAAAATTAAAAAAAAAATTAAACTTTTTATTTACAAAGCATATATGCATGGGTAATTTTTCAACACTGATCTTTGCAAAATCTTGTGTTCCAAATTTGCCCCTGCTTTCCCCTCCCCCCTCCCCTACATGGCAGATAATTCAATGCATGTTAAATATGTTAAAATATATGTTAAATGCAATATGTGTATACATATTTATACAATTACCTTGCTGTAAAAAAACCAAATCAAGAAGGAAAAAAGAAACTGAAAAAGAAAACAAAATGCAAGCAAATAATAACAAAAAAGAGTGAAAATGCTATGTTGTGAACCATATTCAGTTCCCACAGTCCTCTTTCTGAGTATAGATGGCTCTCTTCATCACAGGATTATTGGAACAGATCTGAATCATCTCATTGTTGGAAAGAGCCATGATTAGAATTGATCATCATGTATCTTGTTGCCATGTATAATGATCTACTGGTTTTGCTCATTTCACTTAGCTTAAGTTCATATAAGTCTCTCTAGGCCTTTCTGAATTCATCCTGCTAATCATTTCTTACAGAACAATAATATTCCATAACATTAATATACCATAACATATTCAGCCATTTCCCAATTGAAGGCATCCACTCATTTTCCAGTTTCTTGACACTACAAAAAGGGCTGCACAAATGTTTTTGCACATGTGATCTCTTTCCCTTCTTTAACACTCTTTGGGATATAAGCCCAGTAGGAACACTGCGGGGTCACTGAGTATGCACATTTTGATAACTTTTTGAGCACAGTTGCAAATTGCTCTCCAGAATGGTTAGATCTGTTCACAGTTCCACCAACAATGCATTAGTGTTCCAGTTTTCCCACAACCCTCCCAACATTCGCCATTATCTTTTCCTGTCATTTTAGACAATCTGACAGGTGGTTTTCTCATCATTCCTAAATGGAATATGACAGTCTAGTATTTCAACTCACTCTTACTGTTTACTCCCATTACCAAATACTACTTCCTAGTTATGTGTTGTTTTTCTTATTAGAATATATTTCCCTTTAGACAGAATTTAAAAAAAAAAGTCTTTGTTTCTTATATTTTTCCTTAATAAGAATTCTTAACATAGTGCTAAGATGTAATATGTGCTTAGAATTTTTTTTTTTTTCATTTACTCACGCTATTGTGTAAACTCCATGGATTGGGCATCAAAATTCATGCCGTAATCTGGAAAATAGACATTTTTCATTGACTTGATTTTTTCACATGTGAGTAGACAGACAAGAATTTTTTGAGTGATTTTGCCATGCTAAAAAATGTGATATAAATAACACTATGTTCTCTAAAAGTAATTACATCTGAAAAACCTTACCATCTATAGGGAGTCCTGGATTTGTATTCTTCACTAGAGAAATCGCAGACAGAGAATAGTTCTGGAATCTGATGGCACCTATCTGGGAGGACTTGAGCTTATCACTTAGAATTCTTGAATGTTATTTTCTTCAACTTTAAAATGAAGGCTTTTTAACAGATGAGTTTACTTCAAAGTATAGATATCTAGACTTCCTTTATAGCAGTTGCAAACACCTTTATTATATATGTCTTCCTGTTTTCTACCTCATTTAATATTCAAGGAATTCTGCATGATTTTATGCAAGATTATTTTGCATAGCAATAATTTGCTCTATAGAAACAAAAACAATAAGAATACTGGGCAATTAATACTGGCAAAGAATACTGGGCACTTTGCAGCAATGATAGAATGATAAAAATGAGATCTGCTATGCTGTATCACTGAAAAACTGTCCCTTTCCCTACAAAGATCCTCCAAATATGATTTCAGTGTGTTTGACAATTATTCTGAACACTATTTTTAAGAGTTGGGAACACAAAGTTTTCAGTAGTTATTAATCTTTTTTTAAATAACATAATAACATCTAAAATTATTTTCAAGTTCTTAGAACTGTCCCTTTTCTTCCCCCTCTCCTCTGGCCTTTATTTTCAGATTTCTTGCAAACAAATACTTCTAAACTCTCACAATCATGGCTCCAGCAAGAGCCATGTACACTTATATATGTGCTCTGTACACTTATTCTAATTTAGTTACTTTTCCCATCTTTGTTTTCTTTAAACCTATATATAATATCACTGTAAACACTTTTAGGACTTGGAGTTCCACTTTAATTAACATTATAGATCAATTCCATCTTTCTTCTGATAAAGTCTCTTTCTATTTTATCCTAATTTGCTTAGGTAGGTAAGTCTTTTACCAAGTTTTCTCAAAAACTGGTTTCATATTCCATCCATTATTTATGTACATACTACTAAGAGATAGCTTTTAATATTTCACCTTTCTTTATAAACTTTCCTAAATGAATATTCTTTATCAATATTGTCCTGATATGTTCCTTTCCCTGACATATAAGTGTGTTGACTAAAACGTTCTTTAGATTCCTTGTGTCTCTTCATTACACAAAAAAAAATTATAACCATTGCCTATTACAGGAGCATCATGATATCTTGGAAATACTACTGAATTTGGAGTCAGAGGACCAAGAATGAAATCTTTTCTTTGTCATTAACTTTCTGTGACTTTAGACATAAATCATTAATCTCTTTGTCACTGACTTCTCAGTCATTGTATCTGAAGAATAGGAAGTAAGATAAGAAGGTATCAAAGTTCCTCTCCAAATTCACTCTACCATCCTAATTGCTTTATTCCATTCATATTGCATTTTTCTGACTTTTAACTAATTTTTATTTGTCCTTTAAAGGTAGTCTGCCTCTGCAGAAGTAACTTAAGAATAATTTGCTTATCAATAATAAGCTATTTCCTTTCAGCTCAAATATAAAGTTAATTTATAATATTATGTTAATTCTGTGCTCAAGATTCTAGAAATTTCTTTATTTTGTCAAACAATGTATGGAAGATATCTGGGGGGAAAAGAAGGAAATAAGCATCCACTGTTGTCTAATTTTATTGCCAATAACTTTACAAATATGACACGTATTATCTCATTTTTTCCTCACAACAATTTTACTCCAAAGGTAAATGTTACCACTATCATATTGTATAACTCAGAAAACTGCAACAAAAAAGAGATTACAAAAGTTACATACTTAGTATCTGAGACAACATCATGCTCTATTGGCTGGAGTAACTATTCTGAATAGCTTAAAAATTTTGGGATTATCTCATTGCTAATTCACATTTTGCAATATGTTTTTAGCTTAATAAAATTTATTCTCATTTTTGCTTTGAAATAAATTACTATTAATTTAAATAAATTCCTATTAATTGATGTATTTATTTAATTGGATCCTGCTATCAAGTTTTTATAGTTGTTTCTGATACTCTGCCATAATTACTGCAGAAACCAAAAGTGGTTACATAGGACTGAAGGCTATTTAGTGTAAAGAGCTGAAACTCTGAAAAGGTGTGCTTGAATCTGAGACTGCAGAGCACTTAAGGCTAATTATCTATTGATGTGAGAGAATGGCTCTGTAAGCATATATTTAGATGATATGGTAATGTGATGGCTCTCCTCATGATTGGGGTTTGCTGAATGTGTGGTAGTGAGGTAATCATGGGTAAGGATTGGAGGGTTGGGGGAGAGAGGTCAGAGCCCACTTGGCTGCAGGACAAGGAGGAGAGAGGCTGGAGACTCCGCACTCCAGAATCCAGGATACATCTTTGGCTAGCCGCATAGCAGCTTGACTGCCTCCTTCACTTCTCCCCCTAAAGACCAAGGATCCTAACTCTGACTGATCCTGAGGCCATCAAGGGAGCTAGCCTGGACATTATGTTTGTCACCCTAATGTGGACTAAGGACCTAAGCTTGATTGTAATTTCAGTGAAGAAATCCCTGTGTCCAGGAAGTAGGGTGAGTATTAAAATAGACAAGCAGGAAACTTTGTTAAGGGCTGAAATGGGGCAGATACTAGGAAAAGAACTAACCCCACTCCATCCCCACCCCAAGGGAGCTCTATAGAAAGCATACTTAGGTTAATAAAGAGGCAGCTTGTAACTTGGGAGCAGATTGATGGACTCTTAGAAAAATTAGAATGCACATCCCCTTGGTTCTTCAAGGAAGAAGAAATAGAGGCAGATAATTGGAAACTGTCTGGAGAATAACTAAGTGACTTTTACAATGATAATGATCCTGATTCAATTTCTAAGGTAGCATTCTATATATGCACAACATAATATAATTGGCCTTAAAGAATCCAACATATTCTAAAAAAAAAGAAAAGTTTTAAGGAGAACATCCAGACAAAGAAGTGTAAGTAGAAAGAGGAAGAGAAAGGGGATCATAATGAAAAAAAATTGCTGAAAGGCATGGGGAGTTGAGTGAACTTAAAGAATGAGGTGCTTCTCACTCTCACAGCCCAGCTTCACCTCTGCCTATACCAGAGCAGGCTTTTGACCTTCCCCCAACAACTTCACTTTCCTGGGTGGAGGGAAGAGGAGAACTGGGAAGGGCAGTGATACCAACAGTAACTCCCCCACCCAAAAAACAAAACAAAACAAAACAAAAAAACCTCCCCATGACTTGATTGCAAAAGGCACTGCTTAAAGCCAAAGAGGAAGGGCAGAATACAGCTGATTTGAGAATAGAAATTTATCCTATGATTGGATATCTTAACTCTTCAGGTCAAGAAAGGAGAAGATACAGTCCTTTTAATCTAGAAATTATCAAAGATCTGAAAAAGGCTTGCACTCTTTATGCATCTACATCATCTAATGTTAAGATGTTATTACAGAATTTGGCTTATGAAATTTTAACCCCTAATGACTGGAAATCTATTGCAAGGACATGTTTAGAACCTGGACAAAACTTGTTGTGGTTTTCTGAATATAGTGAACTCTGTAGGATACAAGCCTAACAAAATAGGCAACCTGGAGTTAATACACCAATCACCTGTGACTGACTAACAGGTGTAGGTCCTTATGCAGATTTCAGCACAGATTAATTACCCGATAGCAGCATATGAGCAAATTGCTTCTGCTGCTATCCAAGCATGGGTCACCCTCCCAGGAAGGTAAGATAGAAGAGAAGCCTTCATGAAAATAGAGCAAGGTCCAAATGAAGCCTTTGCTGATTTTGTGAGATGTTTGCAAACAGCTGTCATACAAACTATTGGTGAAAATGCAGCAACAGAAATTATGATAAGGCAACTTGCTAAAGAAAATGCTAATGAGGTTTGTAGAAGAATTATACTAGGACTACATAAGGATGCTTCTTTAGAGGAGATCATAAGACGCTGTGGCACAGTGGGCACAAATACCTTTAATAGCTAGGCTATGATGAAGAACATGGGAAGACAGGGTCCCTCTCAGCAAGGGACTTCCATAGAGACTCATCAATGCTTTCAATATGGAAAAGTAGGGCATATGAAAGCTCCATGTTGGAATTAAGACAGAGTAAGAAAATAGGGTGGGAGAAAAAGGCCCAAAACCCCATGTCCAAAATGCAACAGAGGCTTCCATTGAGCATCAGAATGTAGACTGATTCAGGGAAAGGGATGGGGGTCCAACTCCAGGCCCCAATGCAAAACACACTTGGGGCATGATGGCAGCCTGTGCTACAAGCAGAGTGTTTTTAGAAATTCAGCACTCAGACATGACCAATCAGCCAAGAAGCAATTGGATGGGAGAAAGAGATTACATAATTATCCAGGAAGCAACTTGATGGAAGAAAGGGATTACAATTGGGGAGAATAGAGTTGTATACAGCTCGGATTACTGAGATATCCCCTGGAGAAGTGAAATTTGTTCCTCACCAGCCTATGGATCCCTTGCCTCCAGGCACAGTAGGCTTGACCTCCCGAGAGTACTTACAAAACAGTGTTCATCCATATACTGATGTGGGGAACTGAGGAATGTGTAGATATTATCCCAGTCACTAATACAAGTAGACAATGTGTGACTTATCAACTAGGAGAAGTAGTAGCATCAGGTTTATTGATACAGACTCCTCATAAGCAATCTGGTGATAGTTGCCCAGATTCTGACTTCAAGCAACACAATCCAGGAGTATTCTAGACAGCAACTGTGACAGATGGCCATCCTATGCTGACTATCTATATAAATAGCATACCATTAGAAGGACTGGTAGACACAGGTGCAGATCACACAGTCATTATAGGTGCCAACTGGCACAGTTACTGGACAAAGATTAAGGGAGACACCTACATGTCTAGGGTAGGAGGATCAATAGCAGCTGAAGTTAGTGGAGATGTGAATGTGAAATAGGAGTTTTTACTTCTTTTATAGTTGAAAAAATCCCCATCAATCTGTGGGGAAGAGACATCTTACAACACTTAGGATTACAAATGAGTACTTTGGTTTTTTAGGCAGGGCTGTTGTTGAAGGTTGGCCAACACTCTCACCTGCTCCTATTCAATGGAAAACTGATACACCAGTGAGGATAGAACATTGGCCCTTAGTAAGTGATAAAATTCAGGCCTCATTAGATATAGTACAGGAACAACGTGATCAAGGACACTTAAAAACTTCTTTAATTCCTTGGAATTCCCCCTGTATTTGTCGTAAGAAAGAAATCTGCAAAATGAAGGATGTTGACTGATTTAAGAAAAGTAAATGAACAGATAGAAACTATGAGAACTCTTCTGCCTGGACTTCCATCTCCTACTTAATTGCCAAGAGAATGGCCTCTTTGGATTATAGACATTAAGGATTGTTTCTATTCTATCTCTCTAGATAAGAAGAATATGAAAAGATCTGCTTTTTTCAGTGCCCAACTTTAACTTAGCTGAGCCTTTTAAAAGACATGAATGGACAGTTTTGTCACAAGGAATGAAAAATAACCCTACTATGTGCCAAATGTATATTGCTGCTGCTCTTAATCCACTAAGAAAAGCAATTCCAAGTTATGTTATTACATTACATAGATGATATATTGGAGCAAATGTTAGAAGAATGTCTACAAAAGACCATAGAAACACTAAGGAACTACAAATTGCATATATCTCCAGAAAAAGTTCAAAGACATGCTCCTTTACAATATTTAGGATATGACATATACCATAAGGTGCTTACAATACAAAAACTTTCCTTAAGAACAAAGAAGCTAAACATCTTTAATGATTTTCAGAAATTGATAAGAGATATCCAATGGATACATCCAGTGTTAGGCTTGACAATCTATCAATTACAACCATTATATGACATTTTACAGGGAGACAGTGCTTTAAACTCACCACACCAGCTTACAAAAAGAAGATCGAGGCTTTGAGCAAAGTTGAACTGGTTTTATCCAATGTGGTTGAAAGAAACACTCAAAAACCCTGAGAAATATAACTTTATGCTACAAAACAGGCACTCCACAGCAGTTCTTCATCAAGGAGACAGTGTGATAGAGTAGATGAACCTCCCAGCACAACCAGAACAAAGCCATACTCCTTTCCCAGTGCTTGTGGCTAGAATTTTATTAAAGGCCATTAAGCAAGTAGTAGTACAATTTTCTGGGATAAGACCAGACAAGATATACACCTTTTATACCAATGCACAAATTAATGTATACTGTGAAACCATCCCAGAGTGGCAAATTTTATTGACCACAACTCTAAATTTTACACATGGGTCTTCATTAAAGATAATCCAACTATTACATAATTGGCGATAGATTCTTCAAGAAAAGGTTTCTAAGGTTCCTCTTAAAGAACCAACTATCTTTACAGATGCATCCAAACATAACATTTGTGCTGTCTCTTCTTGTGACTTAACTATATAGAGAGCAGTCAGAACTCCTTTTCAGTGCACTAAGCAGAATAAATTATATACATTCATTCTAGCTCTTACTTATCCAGGAAATAGAAATATATCTGATTTGGCCTATTCAGTAGATGTGGTACAAAGAATTGCCACAGCCCAAATAAAAATTTGTAGCTTCCAATATATATCAGCTCTTTAAGGAACTTCAAGAACAAGTGAGAATGCATTCAGGTAAGCTTTATATCTTGCATGTCCACTCACATAGTGGACTTCCAGGTCCTATTTTTGATAGTAATTCAAAGGTAGGTAGCCTTCTAATGATGTTAGCCAATACTCATTTATTTCAAGCAGCTCAAGAATCTCATTTTAAATATAATCAGGCTGCTTGAGCTTTACTTTTGCAATTTGAGATAAGCAAAAAGGAAGCTAGAAGCATAGTATAAGCCAGTGCAGCTTTCTTTCCTTTCCATGCTCCTAGGGAAGAACCTTCATAGTTTGAGACCCAATGAAATTTTGGCAAATGGATGTTATCCATTATAAATCTTTTGGTTGTCTGTCTTTTATCTACGTTATGTAGTAGACACCTTTTCAGGATTCACTTTTGCAATACCAGCAGCAAAAGAGAAAGCCTGAGTGGTCACTGAATTCCTTATATAAGCTTTTGCAATTATGGGTGTGCCACAAGCAATAAAAACAGACAGTGCACCTGCATATACATCTAAACATTTTGCACACTTTTGGTCACAGTATCAGATTTTACACACCACTGGAATATCCTTTAATCCTCAAGGACAGGCAATAGTAGAGAGAAGAAACAGAGACATCAAGACACTCCTCCAAAAACAAAAGAGAGGGGAGCCACAGGTAACCCTAGAGAACTTCAAAATTTACCTCTTTATATAATTAACTTCTTGATTTTTGACAAAGATGCACTGGCACCAGCAGACAGGTTTTATAACCCACTGGAAAGGCAGTGTCCAGTGCAAGCAGTTCCACTATTTTTAGATAATCGCCAGTTAATGTGGAGAGATCCAGAAAGTGGTGAATAGAAGGCACCAGATGGGTGTCAACAAGCTGTATTTGCCTTGTGCATTGGAGAGAGAGACAGAGCAGACCCTTGAAACAAAGGAGAAGACCCACAAAACATTGGGTGGTTCCATCACTGATTATGTCCACCACTGAAAGAGCATGGCAGTTATGGATATTGACTCATGGACATCAAAAATTATTAATGAGACTGATGTAGGACTTCAAAACTCTCAGGAATCATTGGATTCCCTGAGACATGATAAGACTGTTGCAGGACTTCAAAATCTGCCAGAATCATTGGATTCCTTAATATATAATAAGACTGTTGCAGAACTTCAAAAACTTTTAGGGATCATTGGATTCCCTGACACGTGAAGTAATGGACAATAGACTGATTTTGGACTATCTCTTGGCTATTGAGGGAGGCATATATGTGATTGTTATTAACATACTCTCCTTGTAGGACTTCTGGAAATCTTTTACAATACCATGTTGATTCATATTGTTTGTTATATCACTACTTGCATGTAAAATTCATGTTTGTTACACCAAATTGAGCCAGCACTGACTGTGGGGAGAGTCATCACTGATAGCCTATGCTTTATTGCTATGTGCTTGTGTAATACCTTCTATGCTGATGGGCTTGTGCATACCTGTTTCTAGTAAGACCCTTCAGCCCAGAAACCTGCTAACAACTTCTGGCTTGACTCCTCACTTCCCTTTGGTGTTTTTCATCTCTCTTCCTGACAAGTCAGGGGAGGTGTGATCACCTCCTTTTTGGTGTTTTTACCTCCTTTCCTGAGAAGTCAGGGAGGGTGTGACCACTTTCTTGTGTTCTAAAACAAAAGAAAGCAGGAAATGTAAAGGAAACTCTGACAAGGTGTATTTGAATCTGAGACTGCAGAGCACTTAAGGCTAATTACCTATTCAATGTGAGAGAATGGCTTTATAAGCATATATTTAGATGATATATGAGGCTGTCCTCATGACTGAGGCTTGCTGAATATGTGGTAGTGAAGTAATCATAGACAAGGATTAGAGGGCTGGGAGATAGTGGTCAGAGTCACTTGGCTGCAGGACAAGGAGGACAGAGCTGGAGACTCTGGACTCCAGAATCTAGGATACATCTTTGGCAACCCGCATGGCAGTTTGCTTGCCTCCTTCACTTCTCCCCCTAAAGACCAAGGCCTTTGATTTATCCTGATTCTGACTGATTCTGAGACCCTCCAGGAAGCTAGCTTGGAAATTACAATTTGGTAATTGTTTTCTTTTATGAATTGTCATGACCATATGATTCAACAAATGATCAGCTTAATAATGATAAAGACTTCAAAGCTTATCTTCAAAAAGCAAACTTTATTTTCAGAACCATATTTTGATTTTTTCCAGTATGATAGAATCTGTCAAAACTTGCACTGCATCAGCCTTTAAAAGCCTGATAATACTTACCTTTTATATTGAGACATCAAAGTATATCTTTATGGAAATTTAACATATGACATGATTAATACATGATTTTTTAATTATATTGAATTCAATAAATTTATTGACAATACTTTCTAATGGGTGAAAAATAAATGAATCAGACCTGCACTTATGGAGCTTACACTATTTTTAGAAAGATAAGAAATATAAATCAAATATTTTTTTAAAAAAAACTAGGTGAATCAGCATGTAAATATTTATGTCATTATCAAGGTACATCATACTGGAGTTTTTGAGTATAAATATAAACTACTATGTGTCTCTCATACTCAGACTTCTCTCTTCTTTTTTTTTTTTTTCCCACTCAGAGCTCTTTGTAATTCCTCATTTTAAAATCTGGGTTAGATTCTGAATCTTATTTATTCCCTCAAATAAAAAGTGGGCTTTCTATAGATGATTTTATTCAATGCCTTTTCTAATGGGCTGGATTTCTAAGTAATATCTAAAGTTAGTCAACAACTACTTGTGTAGAACTATCCAATAAAATGTCGAAGAAAAATAATTCAACCCAAGATAAATGACAGCAATGTTAACTGCCATTTCACAAAAAATTAACACACGACAATTTTTTTTTTGCTATTTTCTCAGATATGCTTATGGGTTATAGTTTAACCTAAAAAGGGATAGCTAAAATTAAAAAGATAAGAGAAGTGATTTAAATCACATGCAGTTGAAATGATTTTGTAAGAACAAAATCAATACAGATCAAATAAGTAGGGGAACAATCAACTGTGAAAAATTTTTGCTTAAAATCTTTCTGAAAATGGTCAAGTATCCATGATATATAGGAAATAATTCACATTTATGAAAATAAAATATCATCCCCCAATAGTAAGTAGTAAAAGGATATAAACCAAATTTTCAAAAATGGAAGACATTTATCAATCATATGAAAGTTTTCCAAATTATTAATGAAAGACATAAAAAAAATCAAATTAATTCTGGGTTTTCACACATACCTCAGCCAAACATTAAAAATAAATAAATAAAGATGAAAAAATATAAGAATATTCAATTCTGGAGTAATTGTTTTAAAAAGCATTAGGATCTGTCTGTTATTATGCAATAATTCTGGAAAACAATTTAGAATCATGAGGAGAAAAGGACAAAAAAGTGTTTATACATTATACATTTACTTCAATTTTTTTGTGTATGTTATGATAGTAGCAAATTACAAATAAATTAAAAATTCATAGGTAAAGGATAAATAAATTGTGACAAATTGAATTAAAGAATTATGACTGTGTTGTAAGAATTTATGGTTGTGATGACTGGAAAAGTACAGGAAGACTCATGAACTGATAAAAAATGCAGCAAATAGAACCAGCAAAATAATATATGCAACTTTAATGATGGAAAAAAGTAACAAAATGGTTCAAGGAGAACATTATGAAATTATAATGTGCAAGTTTGACACTGAGAGAGTAATATGAAAACATTTTTTTCCATTTTTTGAAATGTGTATTTATAACTATGGTCTTCTCTATATTCTGTATATGTCAGACTTGAATGACATGTTTATTAGTTAGGCTTTGTCTGTGTGTATGTCTGTGTGTTTATCTCTCTCTTTTTGTCTCTCTGTCACTTCATATATATCTAGGTGTGTGTGTGTGTGGTGTGTGTGTGGAGTGTGTGTTGTGTGTGTATATATAATGAATGTGTTCTTTATTCTCTGTGAAAAGGGACAGCTCTCTGTGAGCAAGGAGGAGAGATTTTTATTGGAAATTTAGAAGCGTAATAACAAAAATCTATGAATATTTATATAATTGTAATTGTGTATGCTATATATATATGCATATATTTGTATACATGCTATATATGTATGCATATATATATGTATACACATATGAATATGTGTGTATGTGTGTGTGTGTGTGAGAGAGAAAGAGAGAGAGAGAGAGAGAGAGAGAGAGAGAGAGAGAGAGAGAGAGAGAGAGAGAGAGAGAGAGAGAGAGAGAGAGGGGGACTATCATGCTTCTCTGCAGTTGGCTAAAGAGATGAGATTTGCCTTGAGTTAAGACACTTAAAGGAGAATTGTAGTAAATAAGAAATTTTGCCCAACAGATCTTAGAAACCAAAAAAAAATGTGAATTTAAAATCCTATTGCACTCACAGTACTCAGCTAGTAGAAAATTCTTTAACTTGTAGTTTTAGAAGATCCAGAAGGTAAAAAGACAAACAAACAAACAAACAAACAAACAAAAAACCCTCTTAAATAAGTGTAGGGAATGATAAACTCTTAAATAAGTCTAGGCAATGCTGAAACATTTTTTTTCCTTCATTGGCTTAAAAAAGACACAGTGCCTTCACCTTGGCATATAATTTATGTTTTATTAAAACAGATCTCACCATTCAGTAAGTATCTTATTTCCATTGGTTTCCTTAACTTTAATAGAAAAATAATAATAATAGAAACCAATTTCAATGAGTCACTGTATATTTTAACTTATAGAAATAGAAATGATAACATTTTGCATATATCTAGAGTTGTGTCTCAAAGGAATCAAAATTCATTTATTCATTTTACTCCTGTTCCAAAAGAGAAGAATGTCATCTTCTCTCTCCTCCTTGAGGTTGCAGAAGAAATTTCCATCGTTGCATGGTTGGAAATTTTTTTCAAATTTTAAACTCAAACAATTGTTATTCCTTATATTATAGCTCAACACAATCTTGGAGTATAGATGCCATTTACTTATTTTACAAATTAAAGTTAGACATAGGTTAAGTGATAAGGTAACATATTTAGTAAGTTGGGTTTTAACTTAACTTATTATCCAATGATATATCTACTAAACAAGGGAAGAAAAATTAGATGATTTCTGTTTGTCCAAAGAAGAAAAAAATCTTTAGAAACAATGGGTAAAAGCTGAAGATAAAGGTATTTGGACTTAAGGGATGGATAGCCTTCCTAAGAATTAGAGTTACCATATCATCAAAAGTATACTTATTTGCCTCAGGTTATAATAAGTCACATATGATTAGTAAATTTCAGATGGAAATGAGTAATTACTTATTACTACTCATCTTTTAATTTAATTCTAGCATCTAAATTAATTCCTTAATTTCTATTCATAATTAAAATGCAACCTCAGAGTATTATCCTAGAATCAGCCTATACAAATTCTGAGATACTTATTACCAAAAGGTTGGCCATGAGAGTTTGTTCTACACTCTGTTATATTTTACAGGAGATTGTAGATTTCCCACACACACACTCTGGAATTTTTGGAATAAGAATGAATTATATGCAATAAATTTTTAATGTTTAGATTGAGGCTCCACTTGAAGGCAATGAATTCACTAAATGAACCCCAAGTAATCTGTTCAGCACAAATGTCTGCAAGGGAATAAGTCAATTCTTACAAATTATGGGCCCATATATACTCTTGCTTTTAAACATTACCTTTATAATATCCCTCCCTTTTACTTCTCTGACATTACAATGACCCTAGTATATGCCTTCACAACTTTACTCCTAAACTATTATAATAGTCTGCTAGCTGGTTTCTCTGTCTTAAGAATCTCCTCACTCTGGTTCACCCTCCATTGAATTTTCAAGTTAAACTCCCTAAAATCCCCAACAATGTCTCTCATACACAATATGCCATAAAATATGCTCTCCAGGAGCAAATATAAAATCCTCTTTTTCCTTTCTATAGTCCTTCATTATCTAGTCCCTTCCTATCTTGCCATCCTGCTTATTCCTTATTCCCTTCCAACTTTTGGCTTCAGGTTTTTTTCTGGCTGTTTCTTATGCCTAGAATGTTCTCTCCACTTATACCTACCTTCTAGCTTCCATGACTTCCCTGAAATTCCAACTAAAACTTCACTTTTTACAAGAGGATTTCTCCAATCCATCTTAATTCTGGCACCTCCCATTCCTTTTTTATTTACTTTATGGATATCTTATTTGTATATAACAGTTGGCATGTTGTCTCTCTAGTCAGTTTGTGACCTTCTGTATGGAAGATAATATCTTTTTTCCTTTCTTTCCTACAAAGTAGTATTTCTAACAATGTCTGGTACATGGTAGGTATTTAAAAATGATTATTGATTGATTAGCTAACTGACTCCATATACAGTAAAATCCTGTTAACACAAATATCCTTGTTATTCCTTGCATAAGACACTCCATGTTATACTGATTCCATGTATTTTCACTGGTGGTCCCACATGCCTGAAATTTTCTCCCTCTTCATTTCAATCTCCTGCTTTCCCTGGCTTCCTTCAAATACTAAAAAACAAATAAACAAACAAAAAAAAAAATTAGTTTCTACAAGAAACCTTTCCTTCTCCATAATGCTATCACTTTCCCTTTGTGAAAATTTTCTAATTGATCTTGTTTAGATCTTGCTTGTGTCTAGTTGCTTGTATGTGGTCACCTTTATTAGTCTGTTACTCTTTTGAAAGGCCGTTTACCTTTCTTTGTATGCCCAGACTTTATCAGAAGGTTTGCTATATTGTAGGTTTTTAATAAATGCTTGTTGACTTGACTATAATTTGACCTGAAAAGATCTTAGAGAAGGGGAATCCTATTATCTCCCAATTTACCCAGCTTATTGATATATAATTCTGACCATTAAGAATTGAGTGTTCCCACAAGGTCTTTTAGACAAAAAGTCATTTACCCTTTCAATATTTTTAGGCAACTCTCTCTGAGACAGGGCTTTGAAATTTCTTTGGGTCATGAATCCTTTTGACAGTGAAACATATATAACCCTCTTCAAAATAACATTTTAAGTACATAAAATAAATATAATAGCTAAAAATCTACTATGTTGAAGACACTGTACAACCCTGGGAGAGAGTTTATATTATTCTTCCTGTTTTATAGATGTGAAACTGAAGCAAATGAAAAGTAAATTAATTAACCAAGTTCATGCAGCTAGTATGTGTTTGAGGCAGAATTTGAATCCAGTTCTTCCTGACCATTGTTCTTTGCAATTCTACCACTGGCAAAGGAATATTAAGTAAACCAACTGTATTAAAATAATTATCAAAATTCTTTTTAAAAAGTTCTCTCACCTCAATCAGAAGCCCTTTTCCAAGATTAGAAGTTATAAATTATTCATATATATAACTAGATATCTCAATAGGTTGGTTCTTTGAAGAAAACAGTTATATCTTATATTAACTTTTATTTCCTACAATGTCTTACACAAAATATGAACTTGTTTGGTATTTATTAAAATATGAAAAGCAAAATTCTATGAAAATAAGAAATAACTTGAATCCATTCTTTACTAATATTATGGGAAACAATTTAATGCAGTTATAACTTTATTTCCTCCTGTCTTTCCATTTGTGCTATGTATCAAGCACTTTGCAATTATTTCATTTAAGACTCACAAAACCCTATGAAGTAAGTACTATTATTATCCCCATTTTAAAAATGAAAAAAAAAACTGAGGTTAAATGAATTTCCCATATTTAACAAAACACAGCAAATAAGTGTTGGATGATAGAATTTGAACTCCAAGGTCTACTTGACTTCAGGTCCTTTGTTCTAACCATTATACCATACTTCTTGGATTTTAGAAATGTAGGGTTAAATTCACAGGTGAAGTATTAGACAGAAATACAGAAAAACAGTTGATACTTCACCATTCCTTACTTTATAAAATGATCAGAGATCCAATTCAGGCTATTTTTTCCTCAGTTCATGAGAGAATATATAAATGTCTAGCATGCATAATGAAAATTCTAGGATTAATATTCTAGAGAGATGCAGGTTTTACTGCGATCATCTTAAATGTTAGATATTTTTCAATTTAGTATGTGAACTTTCTGTTCCTATTTCCTCATTATGGTTTGCTAGTCTCCTTGATTTTTATTATGTATGGAATTTGAGTTGTCTCTGTAATCACACATCTATCTAGCCAGTCACAGAAGCCCTCTCATGTGAATACTTGAACCAGAGAGATAATCTATTCATGAAGAAAGGCCTCAATGGCAAATATATGATAACTTCGGATAATCAGAAATAATTGACTTGAGCTTTGAAGATAGTATTTTTATGAGGATTTTGGGTTGTGAGATTTTATCCCATTTTCAAAAAACAAAAACAAACAAAAAAAAAACTTAAGAAAATAAGAATACCACTCAAGAACAAGGGAAAGGAAAGGACAGAGATGTTAAATTCCTAGCATAAATCATTCCACACTGAATTGAAATGACAGTGATATTAACATAAATGACTGAGAGCATCTTATTACCATAAATGAATCTCCAAGAAAGGAAAAAACAATGAAAATGGAATGATGTATATTATATGAAAATACAAATATAATGGTGATAGAAAGTAAAGCATTTTCAGAAAAAAAAGTTCAGATATATTCCCTTCCTTTAATTTTTAGACTTCCAAGAACTTCATTAACATGTACCTTTCAAGGACAGAAAAGAAATTGTAGCTTTCTGGGAGAAGGAAGGTTAAGGTCCAACTGAGCAATAATTATCTACAATTGTGAAATATCCTTGGGGCTTAATGGGAAAAAAAAAAAACAAAAAAACAAAACTAGTGATGAAATTAGATTTGTAAAAGAACCAGAGTCTCATTTTCTCAGGGTCTGGGTTGCCTTACACAAAAGTCAAGTAAAGAGAATAGAGAATGCCTCTGAGATTAATATTCTAAGGAGTTGTATGTTTTCATCCAAATTTATAGCTTCTATTATCACACAAAACCCATTATAACTCTAAAGTAACCTATAATACAGTTTCAGGTAATAGGGGGTTACATTGATCTTTATAGGCTATATGTTCTACCTGGATAATGCAAAAATGTTTGAGGAAAGGTTAATTCTACATTGATGATGTCCAGAATCTTTCAATATCAAACTTGGAATCCGTGAAAGCTATATCTAAACTAAAATATTAAATCATGTTAGTGACTCTCCACATACGTAAGAATTAGATGATTAGGGCCACAAAAGAAAGTTCAGCTCAAGAACAATTCAGAAAAGTGGTTGTGTTTATATTTTTCATGCCATGTCAATTGGTCAACAGACATTTATTAAGCACTTACTATGTAATTAAAGAAACCACACAGCAGTACACTGCTTTAGTCAAAGCTGTTGCTTTTCTGATTCCCACATTTGGCCTTTTTCCATGACAAGTGTTTTTATGGAAATATATAATTGGGGAGAAATTCTCTCTCTCTTGGTTTGTTTTCTGTTTGAAGATTAGGGGATTCATTAGGGAAAAGCTGACTTTGGAAAAAGGATTAATATTTGAACAATATTTTCTATTAACTGTAAATTAGATGCACATTCCTTTGCTTATTTTGACATATGGGATGATAAATGAAGGGAAAAGACAAATGGGAAAGGGATAAATAGTATAAAGACAATATGAACAATACAGGAAATTAAAGACAGATTCAACTTATATCAGACCATATTAATTCAATCTAGTTCACGGCTAGTTTGCTGATTATTTTCAATCTTAAAGAAAAGTTATAGGTGAAACTTCTGCCCAGAAGCAAAGGTTATTTATCATGCATCTAAAGAATCTTGTATTTATTTTATCAGGCAAGTTTCTATTTTATTTATAAGGGAGAGAAAATGCCTGCATTGCAGCATAATTGGTTATGGCTGCTAGCCATCTGACAAAGTTAATTATTGATTGTCTGTGTCTTTGTCCTAAGAGACAATCCAATGTTTATTTTTAAAAAAATGTGTTTGAAGTAAGTATGGTATGGAGTAAGAGTCAGAATAAAATATTCTTGCTTTCCTTATACATACAAAAGAAAGTGATAACATTTCAACAATATAATGGAGAATTCTTTTGAAAGGCAACAAGCCATCCTCTTCCCCCACACTCCCTTTTTAGATTTTATACTTGATTCATTAATGAAATGTATAAAGAAGCCTTTATACACTTAAAAATAAACTACTGCCACTTAATCATGAGGGATATCAAATATTAAAATGATACAAATAGTATTTTATGATAACCTAAAATACAAATATATTAAACTATTTCATGATATAAAATATAAGAATATTTTTATAAACATTATTTATCAGAATTAAATGAGCTAATGAATAATAATAAAAATTTTTGCTTAAAGTAATTAACTTTTTTATACTTTTTCCACAACAACTCTGGGAAGTAAGTAGTGTAAATATTTTTATGCTCATTTTAGATTATAATAATGAGCCCTATTTTCTCTCTCTCCCTCCATTCCTTCTTTCTTCCCTCCTCCATCTCTCTCTCTCATATATGTACAGATGTATATATATATATATATATATATATATATATATATATATATATGTATACATATATATATACACATATATATGTCTATGTATAAATAATAAATATTTTGAAAAGTGAATTTAGAAAAAATCATATTAAAGTTTTCAAACCATTTTCTTATTAATACTTAAAAAGTTTATTATTATTGATTTTGGGGGAAATAGCTTAAAACTCTTATTTTGATGGAGATCTTCCCTTTTATTTTTGAAAATTCATTTTTTTATTTTTATATGAATGAGTGAATAACTTGCACTTTGTGTTACCTTTGTGTTACCTCATGATGTAGATGGAAACAAGTTAGATGAACTGGGCTTCACAAAATATAGCTCTCATATATAATAAAACAGCAATTAATCAGTTTTAATGAATCTTTTGTAATAAAAGTATAGCATATAAATATTTGAAAACAATTAATTTAATTGGTTAAATAGGAATATTCATTGCATTCAAAGAAATTTTAGAGATCATTAAATCCTATCTCTTCATTTTATATACAGCCAACCCTACTATAGAGAAATCAAATAACTTGATCAAGGTAACTAAGTTGTAGACTTAAGATTTAGAACTTATATCATCCCAATTCACTTTCCATTTCCTCTTTCTACCACTCTAAGAATGATAACTAAAAGAAAAAGCCTGAAAAATACCACAATATTTGTTTCTAGAAATATTTTGTTCCAACAAAAATAAAAACTGGGACAGACTTTATTACTTGAAGCTCTGAGGTAAGATTTAGGATTTAGTTGCTTAATTTTTCTTAGGTGCTGAGTAAGAGATTGTAATAATTTTCATTTTTGAAGCATCATGAGAGATGATTGGTGACCTTTGCTAAATTATTGGCTCATTTTTCTCACTTCTTGAAAATGTGTAGCAATCAATCATAAAAATCCCAATTTTATAGTCATTAAGTTTCTTAAAGATCATCAGGCCTGTCCTTTCACTTACAGGTGACAAACCTAAGATCTCAGACAAACCATTTGGTTACTTATTGACAGAGAAAGTAAGTGAACTCATTATTTCTTGATTCCTCCAATTGAGTCAATAGTTGCATTTATCATATATACCATTTAAAGTATTTTTAGCTCTTTCCTTATGATAACTACTTGGAATTCGTAGTATTCACTAAATATTCACTGTGAAAATATTATGTGCTGGTTATTGCCAATGTGTTCCAATAATCCAATGGACCTAGGATGTCATTGATAGGGATTTTCCCATCCATTTTTTTTATGCCTGCAACTTTTGAATGTCTAGTAATTCTGCTTTTCACATGTGATCCTATAAATTAACTAGAGAGGGTTTATCCAATTCTGGTGACCCTCTTCATATTACGTTGACTTTTCATGGATACCAGTAGAACACAAAGACTATTAAGTTTTCTCTTACTTTCATTTCAATGTTTGCTCCTCTCTGTCTCTGTGTCTCTCTGTCTCTGTCTTTGTCTCCGTCTCTTTATGTTTCTGTCTTTCTCTGACTTTTTCTGTCTCTCTTTTCCGTCCTACCTCCTTCCCTTTTCCTCTCCCCTTCATCTTCTTCCTTATCCATCCTCCTTCCTTTCCCTTTCTACTCTTTCCTCTTCTCTGACAGCAACTTTACACTGCTTTCTATTTGTATCATGCATTGTGATATGTTGCAGCTTTATGACACTAATATTTCACAATTTGAAATAATACAACATTAACATAAGAATATAAATTTATAAAGTTGAACCTTTCTTTCATGGGACAATTTAGAGTTATTAAGAGCACTGAGTAAGTTCCAAAAGCAGCTAATTGATTACTTTCATTCAATTCTGGTCCTAGTTCACTAGTAATTTTTGCTGTATAAGAGATATGTATTAATGTATTAAAAGATAGTCTGCTTATCCAGGTGAGTATTAACATATGGATTATGGATAACCTTCATCCACCTGTTTCTTTTTTTTCTCCATTGATAGGACAAAATCTTTTGACTGATTATGACTTACAGAATAATTGCAATAATCTAGTGCTTGATGTAATCAACATACTATTCTCTGCAAACAAGAGCATCTGAAGAATTACAGTTTCTAGAAAATCTCTCTTCAACTTGGACTCTGTGCTAAGTCTCCCCTGAGGCAGTAGATGGTAGCTTTGTTGGGGATATAGCTTGCTGTTGTATGTTTCACTGAGCATTATTAAAGTTGTATCTGTTAACATTTTTGGAGAAATCCTCTATGATTTTGATTTTGACATATGCATCAGAAGTACATTAATGGTAAAGAGCTGTTACATTGTTTTGCTATACCAGGTAAAATATACTGTTATTCTAAGCCATGTTATGTTATGTCATATTATATTGAATTGCTTTTTAACTATATTATATTTTACTGTATTATGTTGTTCCACATAATGTTTTATTATGTTATGATGCAGCATATTGTACTACATTATATAATATGATATGAAATAATGTGGCACAATACAACATAATAAATACAATATAATATGACATAATAAAAATATATAATATATGGTATAAGACAATATGGTACAATGTATTATCCAATTGTATATCATGATATTATATATGATATGGCATTATACAGCAATATAATTTGACATGTATATTACATGACAAGATATGGTGTTATTTTGTTACATTGTACAACACTTTACCTTATATTACATTATATTAATTATCTTGTTATGTAACTCTATGCCAGGCTATGTCATGCCAATTCATGTCATTCCATGCCACACTATCAAATGCTATGTTATATGTGCATTACATACTATTATACCTAGCAAATAATAGTCATTAGGATCTGATTTTTGTATACCTTCCAGTCAATTATGTGATCTTAAAAATATAGCTAATTGTAGAAAATCACTTGTGAAAGCCTCTCTATTCTGTTCTAATATCCCAATCTAGAATGTACTTGAACACCTAATGCTGAGGTCTAGGGATAAAAAGATTTAAAAAAAAATTTCAGCTGCTAAAATGAATATATAAATAAATGTGTTGCATTTATTTGGAAATGGAGAGATGTAAGTAAAGAGGTGTAAGAAAAATCAAGGAGAAAGAGATGTTTTGGTCAAGTGGATCAGGAAAAGTTTTGATCCCTCAAAGAAAGAGACAAATTTCAAAACAGAAATAAGAAAAAAATTGCAATATGTGTATAGGGAGCAGACTTCGTAAATGTGCAAATGCATGGTTTCAAGAAAGGGCAGAGGGGTTTCCAGTGTGATTGGAATATGGCATGCTTTAAAAAATATCAATACCTCTGAATGCCTTTAAGGAAATACTTTTCCTCCTCTTAACATAGTATCATAAATTTAGTATAGCTAAATAGTATCAAATCCAGACAAAATTATGAACTAAAGACCAAATTAATTGTCTATATATTTCTTAATTGATACATTAGTCATTTTTGGAAGTATTTTCTTCTGAGTTTCATAAATTCTTACTGTATCCGTTTCTCCCAAGTCTTTTTGGATGTTTATCTAGCTATTTTGGTACATTAATTCATGTTAAGTTGTTAATTACTAACATGGGTACAATGTTCTATCTAATTTAGATTTAGGATTTGAGGATCTTTCATTCTTTAGTACAAAGGGGTGGGCAATGTGCAAAGTTCATGAAACTCTACACTTTAAAATCCTCATTCATAAATTGATGGAGTGCTACTAAATATCCCTCAGGTCTCTTCCTTCCTAACATTGTATAATTCTACATGTGGAGGTTAAGGTGCCTTCAATTGCTTCATAAATCAGACCATATGGGCAACTTCCCACACCACTAACGCACAAGGTCAGGTTTAGGTTTAATTATCTTAGTATTCATCTTAGGGCCTTGTCAGCTTTACAGATGGATCTTGTCATGCTCACCCCAAATTGAATTAGTTGTGCGTGAACTTTAACAAGTCACTTAGCTATCTGACCCTACAATACTTCATCTATAAAATGAGGTGGTTGAACTGAGTGACCCCTAAAGTTCATTCAGAACTATAGTTCCATGATTTTAATATAATGATAGATAGTCTAGATATACACTTCACCTAGGATTATAATCTTAATTAATCCTAGATTCATAGAATTTAGAAAATGAAGAAGACCTAGAAATCTTCTGTTCTGTTTCCTCTGTAGTTGAGAAAATTGAGTTTCAGAAGTAAAACGTTTGTTCTCTGTAACAATGTAAGTATGCATATATAACTATTTGTATCCTATGAAATGCCACAGTAATTATCCAACTTCATAGATGAGGTAAAATTGTATTATATTCATGGAGTTTACAAAACCTAGGTTCAAATTGTTGTTCCAACAATCCTTAGAAATTTCTCAAATTAATAGCCTTAATTTCCTCACTTAAAAAAATTCCAATAATAAATCCTGGAATGCCTAATTTATAGGATAGGTGTGAGAACTGAATGAGATGTATATGCAAAATATTTGGCAAACATCAATCAGCCATTTTAGTTATATTATGTCTATGCAATTTTTCTTGAATGATTTATATTTAACAAACATGATAAATTCATTTGGGCCCAAGAAAGAATTTATTGCTTGTTTGCTACGTATAATTACACTTAACTACAAATATTAATAAAGAAGATTTTTCCCATATTTTCAACATTTGATGAATTTTTTGAAAAAATAGAAAAAGCAAATATTGATTATAATATTTTCAAGGCTTTCATTTGATACATGAATACATTAGTTATTGCTCTATCATATTATTTTACATTTACAGTGTATATAATTTGCAGTAGACAGCACATAATGAATTGACATGTCTCCCTAATTAGAATATAAATTATTTGGGGGCAAGAATGGTCTTTTCCCTTTCTTTATATCTTAAGAAGTATAGTACCTAAAAAAGTACCTAGCCCAGTGTCTAATAAATATTTGCTGATTGACTGGATCATTTATTTATAATTATTTCTAATTTTTCCTTCTACATGAGGGCTTTTTTTATTCCCTTTATGCTAATGATTAATGACTTTTCTTCATTTTTAAAAATGTGCATATCATACCCAACCAGATATGGAGATGTAGTGACAAAAGGAAAAAAGAAAAACAATTAAAAAGACAAGGATATTTTTATTTTTTATAGTATGGCTAGAATCACAGTACAGTGCCATAGAGGCACATAAAAATATAGGCAAATAAAATTATTTGTTAATTAATCTTTCATTTCAGTTAAAATGGAAAACATATCTTGAATATTTTTAGATTACATTGGAAACATAATGAAAACTCACATTTGGATAACATTTCACCATTCACAGTACCTTTTTGTCTTCAAACATTTTTAGCTATGTAATTTAAATATTATAATATTATCTCTTTATAGATAGGGAAATTGAGGTCCAGAGAGAGTAAACCAAATGTTCAACATCATTGATAAGTGGAAGAATCAGGAGATTTTCTCTTCTTTTTAAATTTGTTTTAAGATGCAGATCAAGCACCCTCTTTTTCCTGAAGCAAAGTTGTAGGTCAAAAAATAAATCTGCAAAAAACCAAAAGAATTTTTTAAAGCAACCATATTCAAGTAGAAATAAAAGAAAAAGAGAAATACTAAATAATTATAAAATAGCTGGGGCTCAATCAACTAAAGCACACTATGGACAACCACTTAAATTCCTGTAGGAATATATATTGTTCAGGGTAGAACTATGTCAATAAAATAAATATAACAATGTGGCCAAAGTTAATTTATAGTTTTGATGCTATAACAATGAAACTATCAAAGGAATGCTTTTTTTACTTGATCAAACAATAGCAGAATTTGGAGAAAGAAAATATCTAGACTATCAAGGAAAATAAAGAAAAAAAAAAATAGGATGAAAGGGAATGCTACTTCCAGACCTCAAGGTACATTATAATTTTGTGTGTATATGTGTATATATACATAAACATAAAATGTTATATATTTTAAATTTTTGAAAATTTAAATAAAATTTATTTTAAAATATTTAAAGTATTATTTTTGGTATTGTTTGCCACTTATTTTTGGTTTCACTTACAATTATTCCATTTGGGATGGCAAAAATACTAAAGTGGCTTGCTATTTCTTTTTCCATATCACTTTGCAGATGAGAAAATGGAAGCAGATGTGATTAAAGGATTAGTATGACATAGCAAGTAAGTGTCTGAGACCACATTTGAGCTTAGATCTTCCTATTCCAGTTCCAGCACTCTATCCACTGTTACCACCTAGTTGCAGTTGCCCTAAAATATACATATAAACTATTATAAATCATACACAATATTACATGTATTATTTGTAATACACGTATATCATTAAGCACAGGATGTAAAAACCAATTTGGTATTATCAAAAGTATAGAAAAGTAATGAAAAAGAAGAAAAATGAGATAATCAGAAATATTGACACCCAATGCTATTTTTAAAAAAAAAATAATCTAGTAGATATAACTACTTAAGAAAGAAATAGTTGTTAACGAAAATTGTTGGAAAAACTAGGAAACACTCTAAGCCTAAAATTAGACTTAGATCAACATCTTTCACCATTCTGCCAAGTTAAGATGGAGATGTGACTTTAATATTAAAGGTCCTACTAACAAAATAGAAGAGAAGTTTGTCATGTATCAGCCACGTTAAAAAATAGATTAATTTTGATTACAGCCTTACCTATTTCCTCTCTGTTCTTTCAAATCCTCTCTGCTATTTATGGGCTCTTCCCAGAACCTTCATTTTGGGAAAGGCCTCAGAATAGACATACTTTATTTTTCAGTATATTCTACCCTGCCCCTGTTTGGATACTTTTTCCTCTATTTCTTTTCATCTCACTTTTTTGTGTTGTCTTTGCCCTTTAGAATATGAACTCTTTGAGAACAGAAATTGTTTTTCTTTTGGCATGTATTTTTTTACTTGTATCTCCAGCACTTAGCACATTATCTGGCACATACAAAGCTTTTAATATGTTCACTGGCTGATTGAAAGAAGATTAATACATCTAGGTTAGAAAAGAAATAATTGAATAATAAAAAAAATATTTCTATAATTTTTTTGGAAAAAAGTTTAAATGCAGGAAAGATTTTTTTTAAATGGGTGCCTAGGTGAGTAGACACACCTTTGAAACTTCAAAGGCAGCATTTTATTTCCTGTCCTGAAGCACCAGTCACTCCCATGATTCTTCATTAATTGGATGTTACTAAAGTTACATGACATGGAACCCCTTTCTCATTACATAGCCAATTCCTGACCCAAAGGAGATTACACAGAAAAATGTTTTGATATCCATGATACACACACACACACACATACACACACACACACACACACACCTAAATAGTAGTACACATTTATGTGTGTATAACACATTTATGTGTTGACACATATAAATACATACATACAAATATATACATGTTTTCAGTTGACAAATATATGTGTATATATATATATATATATGTATGTGTATCTATGCATTCATACACATTTAAAAATACAATTAATGATATCTTATTTTTATATTGACAAAATTGCTCCCAATATCTTGCTCTTCCCATATAATGAAAACCCATTATACATATGAACTTATTCAAAATATATTTTTACATTAATCATTTTGCAAAAAGGCCCAAGAAAAAATAAATGTGGAAAAAACCTGACTGCTTTAATCTGAACTCAGAGTATATCATTTTTCTCTCTGAAAGTGGATAGCATTTTTCATATAATCTTTTATAATTATTGTACATCATTGTATTGATAAGAGTAGCTAAGCCTTTCATGTTTTCTTTTTTATGTTTATTTGATATTTTCTTTTAAGTTACATGAAAACAACTCATTTGGTTTTAAAACTTTCAGTTTTAAAATTTCAGGACCTCTCCCTTCCTATTCCCCACATTCCATGAAAAAGGAACATGTGAAGTCATGAAAAACATTTCCATAAAAGTCATGTTGCAAGAGACAACATAAATTCCCTCTACTTCCCCCATCTCCTCCCCGCTAAAAGAAAACTCAAGAACAATGAAGTTTTTAAAAAGCATGCTTCAATCTGTATTGAGGCACAATTTGTTCTTCTCTGGTTATTGATAGCATTTTTCATCATAAATCCTCCAGAGTAGTCCTGGATCAGTGCATTACTGAAGACAGCAAAGTCATTCAAAACTAATCATCTCATAACATTAATATTACTTTGTAAATAGTACATTTCACTTTGCATGAATTCATGGAGGACTTTCCAGGTTTTTATGAAAGCATCCTGCCCATCATTCCCTTCAAAAATAATATTCCATAATAATCATAAACCATAATATGTTCATTGATTCTCCTATTGAGGAGTATCCTCTCAATTTCCAACTCTTCTAGAATATCAGGAAAGTTTTCCTTAATAATTTCAGTTCAGTTGTTTTTCCAATGAGATATTCCACAATGTTTCTATTTTTTCATTCTTTTGGGTTTTTTTGTTTCCTGATTTCTCATGAAGTCACTAGATTAAATTCGCTCAATTCTAATTTTGAAGGAATTATTTTACTCAGTGAGGTTTTGTACCACTTTTTGCATTTGACCAATTTTGCTTGTCATTCTTGTCCTTATTAGATATTTGCACTTCCTTTTACATCACTCTCATTTCTCTTCCCCATTTGTCATTTATCTCTCTTACTTGATTTTTAAAATCTTTTTTGAGCTCTTCTATGACATGAGCCCCATACTTATTTTTCTTGGAGACTTTGGATGTAAGAGTTTTGATAGTGTTATCTTCTTCCAAATGTGAATTTTGATCTTCCTTATCATGAGAGTAATGTTTTATGGTCAGAATCTTTTTCTGTTGCTTATTCATTTTCCCAGTCGATTACTTGACTTTTAACTCTTTGTTAAAGTAGGGTTCTGTTTTTAGGGTAGAAAATCCACTTTTCCAAGCTTCAGGGGTTTTATACAGATATTTTCAGAGATTTTTCTAGGAACCTATAAGTTTTCAGTCCTTCCAAGGTGGTATGATCCAAGGAAAAGTATGTTTACTTCTTTACTAATTTGTGCTCTGATTCCCTCTATCCTGAAAATGTGAGGAGGGTCCCTGATTTCTCTGACTAGTAATCTAGTACTTCTAGTGTGTTAGTACTTTGTCTCTCTCTGGGACTGTTGTCCAGGACTATGTCCTGCATTTGAATATGGGCAACGCAGCAGAGTCTTGCTTTAATGCTAGTAAAAAGATCTAATGATCTGTTGATCTACCCCCTACCTCCCATGGGCTGAGACCTATGGAAACCTCCAGGGCCACTGCTGCTGCTGTTGCTGCTGTCTCCTGTTGCTGTTAATGCCACTGCTGGCACTACAAATTCAACACCTCACAAGACCTGCTCCTGTTTTTTTTTTATTTTTTATTTGTTGTTGTTGTTGTTGTTGTTTGTTTGTTTGTTTGTTTGTTTTCCAAGCCCTTTCACCCAAGTGAGAAAACCTTTTTTAACAGCCTTCCAAGTTTTCTTTGGTGTCTGTGGGCTTAGAGATCTAGAAATTCCTAGTTTTGCCACTGATTCAGAGGCCCCACTGTCTGCTCCTAGTTTGCTTGGGTCAGGGTTGTACTAGTACATACTATGCTATGAGAAAATTGCACTTGCCCCTGGTACAAGAGATCTTTTATACTGAGTTTATATGTGTCTTTAGGTGGATGAAAAATTATTTCACCCTGTCTTTTTTGTGGATTCTGATGTTCTAAAATTTGTTTAGAGTCATTATTTAGAAGTATTTGGAGAGGTTTGGTGAGGAGCTCAGATGAACATCTGTCTTTACCATCTTGGCTCTGCCTCCCTATACTTTCTTACAGTATTTCTTTTGTGTATAATATTTTGCTAATTATATGTAATGTATATAATATTTTTGTAATTTTACTTCCTTCACTTTTTATCATTTCATATATGTCAAGGTTTTTCTGACCCCATGTTCTTTATTATTTCTTAAAGTACAATAGTATTATAATTTGTTCATTCCCTCCCCAATTGATGGGTAGCCCCTCATTTTGCTATTCTTTGCTACCACAAAAAGGGCTGTTGTATTTTGTTCAGGTGAGTCTTTTCCCCTTAATCTTTGATTTCTTTGAGATACTGTTCTAATAGCAATACTGTTAGTTAGGTCAAAGGGTAAACATTCTTTTATGGAGCTTAAGGTATAGTTACAAATTGTTGAATTGTTCTTCAGAATGGTTGAATAGCTCCATTAACAGTGAATTAATATATCTCTTTATCAACAGTCACTATAGCATTTGTCATTTTCTGTGTCTACCCTGCTAACCAAACTGATGAATATAAGCTGGTAACGCAGAGTGGTTTTAACTTTCATTTTTTCTATCTTAGTGATTTATTGCATTTTATATGATTATTTACAGTTTTGATTTCTTCTGAAGACTGCATGTTTATACCTTAATCTTTTACCATTTAAAGAATGGTTCTTATTTTGATAATTTTGGCTCAGTTTCTCATATAATTGAGAAATGAAATATCTAATATGCCTTCAACCCCAACCTGCTTTCTTTCTAATTTTAATGACATTGCTTTTCTTTGTGCAAAACCTCTTTAATTTCACAAAATCAAAATTATCAATTTTTCCTCTTCTTTGCTCATAAACTCTTCTTTTATATATAGATCTGAAATATATTTTTCAGGATCTTCTAATTTCCATATAATATCACACTTTTTGTTTAAATCATGTATACATTTTAAATTTATCTTATTATACTGTGAGATTTGCTCCAGTTCTAGACTGCATTTCAGTTTTCCCAGCATTTTTTTGAAATGTAAGTTTTTGCTCCAATAACATGAATCTTTTGTGTATGAAGCACAATGTTATTGTATGTAGCATTCATTTTTATATATTGTGACCATAATTTATCCCATTGATCTATCACTTTATTTCCCTTCCAGTAATAGATTGTTTCCTCTCTGGGAATGGTTAAATCAGACTCAGACTGCAGGCAGGCAGTGAGAGTACAGAAAGCAGCTCACACTGAGCAGACCTGAGGGGGATGGGGGATCTCAGCCATTTCTTCGGGGAGAACTTTACCATAGTGTGGCTATTTTGCCCTGGAAGCAAGCCAGTAGGTCAGCAGAGAAGCTATAAATATAGAAGGTAAAGACTATCACCCTGAAAAGCTAGGGTTTCTTGGGACCTGGCCATATGCACCCAAAGTGACTCAGTATGCTCTCAGAGTCTCAGAGTGCAGATTGCTGTCCTGATAGTGCCTCACTGCTACCCCCTGCAGTCTGTAAAGGAAGCTCAGTATTACCATCCAGCTCCCCTCCCCCTGCAAAAAAAAGCAGACTGCACTTTTTTTTTTGTTGTTAGTTTGCTTTCTTTGATTCTTCTTTGACAAAATGAACAAAAAATTAAAATGCGCTCTCAATATTGATAGCTTCTATATAGATAGAGAGTAGATTTTAAACCCTGAGGAGACTAAAAATAGACTGTCTCCAGATGAATCCCCAAAGGGGGATATGATCTGGTCCTCAACACACAAGACTCTCATAGAAGAAATTAAAAAGACTTTCACAAGAGAGCTAGAAGAAAAATGGGAAAAGGAAAGGGAAGCTTGGCAAGAGGGCTTGGATAAGTCACTCCATTCATTTAAAGATATAGTGAATAAAAATATC
Source organism: Sminthopsis crassicaudata (assembly GCF_048593235.1). Lineage (NCBI taxonomy): Eukaryota > Metazoa > Chordata > Mammalia > Dasyuromorphia > Dasyuridae > Sminthopsis > Sminthopsis crassicaudata. The sequence goes on along the minus strand of NC_133617.1, from coordinate 157,043,193 downwards.
AAATCCTTGAAAAACAAAATTAGTGAATTGGAAAAGGTAAACAGCCCCAAAAGTTATTAAAAGCATGCCCTTTGACCCAGCAGTGCTACTACTGGGCTTATATCCCAAGGAAATATTAAAGAAGGGAAAGGGACCTGTATGTGCCAAAATGTTTGTGGCAGCCCTTTTCATAGTGGCTAGAAACTGGAAAATGAACAGATGTCCATCAATTGGAGAATGGTTGGATAAATTATGGTATATGAATGTTATGGAATATTATTGTTCTGTAACAAATGACCAACAGGAGGAATACACAGAGGCTTGGAGAGACTTACATCAACTGATGCTGAGTGAAACGACCAGAACTAGGAGATCATTATACACTTCAACAATGATACTGTATGAGGATGTATTCTGATGGAAGTGGATATCTTCAACATAGAGAAGAGCTAATCCAATTGCAATTGATCAATGATGGACAGAATCAGCTACACACAGAAAAGGAACACTGAGAAATAAGTGTAAACTGTGAGCATTTTTGTTTGTTTGTTTGTTTTTTGTTTTTCTTCCCAGATTATTTTTACCTTCCGAATACAATTTTTCCTTTGCAACAACAACAACAACAACACAACAACCAACAACAGAAAAGAAAATTTGATAGACTGAACCTTGTGAGGAAGAACAGCTACAGGACCTCAGAGAATGAGATGAAGCACAAAAAAAGTACAAAAACAAAACAAAGTGTCCTAAGAAGTTTTGGTGAGAGCCAGACTGGGGGGGTGGGGCAGGGCCAGCTCTCATCTCACACAAATTAGGCTGTGATTAATTGTTTTGTTGATTGTCTACACTGAAGAGAGTAATGGAAAAAATGTGAATGAAGATTAAACCTATAAGTGTGTCCTGGAGTAAAGCTTGTAAAACTATGGATCGGGACCCCAGGGAATGTGGGGGCCCTAAAAAAAAATCTGGCAAGAGTACGGGCATCCAATATCCCATCTAGAGTTAATTCTCTATGTAAAAATAAACAAGCACATCCATCTCATTAGTATGCAAATTTGCTTTCATCTTGAATAAATGGTAAAATGACTTAAAAAAAAAAAAAAAAAAAAAAAAAAAGGAAAAGGTAAACAATTCCAAGGAAAACAGAATTAGTGAATTGGAAAAAGAAAACATCTCTCTAAAAAATAAAATTGGTGAAATGAAAAAAAAATTCCATAGGACAAAACAACTCACTTAAAAAGAAAATTGGACAATTAGAAAAAGATATAAAAAAGTGATTGAAGAAAATAATTTCTTAAAAATCAGAATTGAACAAATGGAATTGAATGACTCGAGGAGACACAATGAATCAGTCAAGCAAAGCCAAAAAAAAAATGAAACAATAGAAAAAAACGTCAAATAACTTCTTGGGAAAATAACAGAACTGGAAAATAGATCTAGGAGAAATAATCTGAGAATTATTGAACTTCCTGAAAAATATGATGAAAAAAAGAGCCTGAAAACTATTTTCCAGGAAATTATCAAAGAGAACTCCTTTAGTAACAGAGGGTAAAATAGACATTTAAAGAATTCATCAATTATCTATTGAAAAGGACCCTAAAATCAAAACTCCAAGAAATATTGTGGCTAAATTTGAGATCTATCAGACCAAGGTAAAAATACTACAAGTTGCTAAATATAAAGGAGCAACAATAAGGATTACTCAGAATCTTGAAGCATCCACATTAAAGGATCAAAGGGCCTAGAATCTGAATTCTAAAAGGCTAAGGAACTTGGCATGCATCCAAGAATAACTTACCCTGCCAAAATGAACATTTTTTCCCAGGGAAAAAGATAGAAATTAAATTAAATTTCTGATGAAAAAAACCAGAACTAAACAAAAAGTTTGATCTCCAAATATAGGACTCAAGAGAAGCCTAAAAAGGTGAAAGCAAATCTTGGGAACTATATTTCTATTATAAAGATATATAAAGAACTCATGTATAATTTGTCCTAGAAACTAGAGGTGGAAAGAAAATTGTACCAGATAAAGGATAAAGTGGGGGTATTATATATCACAAAGAAGCAAAGGAAACCTATTATATCTGAGAGAAAGAATGGAGTGGGATGAACATAGTGTGCATCATACTCTCATCAGAATTTGCTTAAAGATAAAAATATTATTCATATTCAATTTATGGTGAAACTTCTCCCACCTCATTGAAAAGTGGGAGGGGAAAAGTGAAAAGGGAAGGATTAAGCTAAGCCAAAGGGAATACAGAAATTGTGAGGAAAAGGGGTAAATAGGGGGAGGAACTTTAAGGTGGGAGAGGAATACCAAAAGGGAGGCTGTGAAAAGCAACTGGTGCTCACAAGTTTAATCCTGGGGAGGGGGTAAGGCAGAAGGAAAGGAGAAAAACATAACCAGGGGCTAACAAGATGGCAAGTAATACAGAATTAGTAATTTTCACCATAAAGGTGAATGAGATAAACTCCCCCATAAAGAGGAAGCAGTTAGCAGACTAAATTAAAAGCCAGAATCCTATAATAAGTTGTTCACTTGAAGCAGGGCAATACATACAGAGTAAAGATTGGAGCAGAATCTACTATGTTTCAGGTGAAGTCAAAAAAGCAGGGGTAGCCATTTTGATCTCAGGTCAAGCAAAAGCAAAAATTAATCTTATTAAAAGAGATAAGGAAGGAAACTATATCTTGCTAAAAGGTAGCATAGATAATGAAGCAATATCAATATTAAACATATATGCACCAAGTGGTGTAGCATCTGAATTCTTAAAAGAGAAATTAAGAGAGCTGCAAGAAGAACTCGATAGCAAAATTTTAATAGTGAGAGATCTCAACCTTGCACTCTCAGAATTAGATAAATCAAACCACAAAATAAATAAGAAAGCAGTTAAAGAGGTAAATAGAATACTAGAAAAGTTAGATATGATAGAGCTTTGACGAAAACTAAGTAGAAACAGAAAGGAGTACATTTTCTTTTCAGCAGTTCATGGAACCTATAAAAAAATTAAACACATATTAGTATTTAAAAATCTCAAATTCAAATGCAGTAAGGCAGAAATAATAAATGCTTCTGTTCAGATCACAATAGAATGAAAATTACATTCAATAAAAAGCTAGGGGAAAATAGAGCAAAAAAATCATTGGAAACTAAATAATCTCATACTAAAGAATGATTGAATGCAACAGCAAATCATAGACATAAATAATAACCTCACCCAACAATATGACAATAATGAGACATCATACCAAAATGTGTGGGATGCAGCCAAAGCTATAATAAGGGGAAAATTTATATCTCTAGAGGACTACTTACATAAAATAGAGAAAGAGAAGGTAAATGAATTGGGCTTGTAACTAAAAATTCTAGTAAAAGAACAAATTAAAAAAACCCCAAACACTAAACTTGAAATTCTAAAAATAAAAGGAGAAATTAATAAAACTTAAAATTAAAAAAAAACTATTGAATTAATTAATAAAACTAAGAGTGGTTCTATGAAAAAAAAAACAACAAAATAGATAAACCCTTAGTAAATCTCATTTTAAAAAAGGAAAGAGGAAAATTAAATTGTTAGTATTAAAAATAAAAAGGGAGAACTTGTCACTAATGAAGAGGAAAATAGAGCAATATTTAGGAGTTACTTTGCCCAACTTTATATAATAAATTTGATAAATGAAATGGAAGAATACCTTCAAAAATATAGCTTGCCCAGATTAACAGAAGAAAATGTAAATAGTATAAACAGTCCCATTTTAGAAAAAGGAAAAGAACAAGCTATTAACCAACTCCTTAAGAAAAAAATCCCCAGGACCAGATGAATTCTACAAAACATTTAAAGAACAATTAACTCCAATGCTATATAAACTATTTGAAAGAATAGGGATTGAAGGAGTACTACCAAATTCCTTTTATAACACAGATATGATACTGATACTTAAACCAGGTAGGTTGAAAACAGAGAAAGAAAATTATAATCCAATTTCCCTAATGAATATTGATGCTAAAATCTTAAATAAAATATTAGCAAAAAGACTACAGACAATTATCCTCAGGATAATATACTATGACCAAGTAGGATTTATACCAGGAATACAGGGCTAGTTCAATATTAGGAAAACTATTAACATAATTGACAATATCAATAACCAAATTAACAAAAAAACATATGATCATCTCAATAGATGCAGAAAAAAGCATTTGATAAAATCCAACATCCATTCCTAATAAAAACACTTGAGAGGATAGGAAGAAATGAACTTTTCCTTAAAATAGTCAGGAGCATATATTTAAAACTGTCAGTCAGCATTGATTGTAATGGGGAAAAGCTTTCCCAGTAAGACCAGGAGTGAAACAAGGTTGCCCACTATCACCATTATTATTAAATATTATATTAGAAACTCTAGTCACAGCAATAAGAGTCAAGAAAGAGATTAAAGGAATTAGAGTAGATAATGAGGAAACCAAAGTATCACTCTTTGCAGATAAGATGATGATATACTTAGAGAGAGAACCCCAGAGATGCTACTAAAAAAGCTATTAGAAATAATTCATGACTTTAGCAAAGTTTCAGGATACAAAATAAATCCACATAAATCCTCAGCATTTTTATATATAACCAACAAAATCCAACAGCAAGAGATACAAAGAGAAATTCCATTCAAAATAACTGTCAATAGCATAAAATATTTGGGAATCTATCTATCAAAGGAAAGTCAGGAATTATATGAGCAAAATTATAAAACACTTTGCACACAAATAAAGTCATATTTAAATAGTTGGAAAAATATTAAGTGCTCTTGGATAGGCCAAGCAAATATAATAAAGATGACAATACTCCCTATACTAATCTATTTATTTAGTGCCATACCAATCAGACTCCCAAGAAACTTTTTTAATGACCTAGAAAAAAGAACCACAAAATTCATATGTAAGAACAAAAGGTTGAGAATTTTTTTTAATTTTTTAATATTTTTATTTATTTAGAATTTTTTCCACTATATATGCATGAGTAATTTTTTTATACTATTATCAATTGTATTCATTTTTCCAAATTATCCCCCCTCCCTCTACACCCTCCTCCCGATGACAGGCAATCCCATACATTTTACATATGTTACAATACAACCCAGATACAATATATGTGTATAAATACCATTTTCTTATTGCACATTAAGTATTAGATTCCGAAGGTATAAGTAACCTGGGTAGATAGACAGTAGGGCTAACAATTTACATTCACTTCCCAGTGTTCCTTCTCTGGGTGTAGTTATTTCTGTCCATCATTGATCAACGGGAAGTGAGTTGGATCTTCTTTATGTTGAAGATATCCACTTCCATCAGAATACATCTTCATACAACATTGAAGTGTACAGAGATCTTCTGGTTCTATTCATTTCACTCAGCATCAGTTGATGTAAGTCTCTCCAAGCCTCTCTGTATTCCTCCTGTTGGTCATTTGTTACAGAACAATAATATTCCATAACATTCTTTTAATTAGATCAACTTCTGCTTTTGCTTGATCTGAGATAAGGATAGCTACCCCTGCTTTTTTGGCTTTACCTGAAACATAATAGATTCTGCTGCAACCTTTTACCTTTACTCTGTATTTATCTCCTGCTTTAAGTGTGTTTCCTGTAAATAACATATCGTAGGTTCTGACTTTTGATCTAGTCTGCTATCCGTCTCCACTTGATGGGAGCGTTCATCCCATTCACATTTACAGTTAAAATTACTAATTCTGTATTTCCTGCCATCATATTATCCCCAGATTATGCTTTTTCCCTTGACCCCCGAACCCCTTCCCCGATATTTAATTTATAGACGCCACTTGTGACGTGCAGCCCTCCTTTTTTTTAGTATCCCTCCCTCCTCCCTCCAAGTCCCTTTGCTTATTCTCCTTTTCCTTTTCCCTTTTCCTCTCCCCCCTTTTAATGAGATGAGAGCGAATTCTCTGAAAAACAAATATGTCAATTATTTACTCTTTGAGCCTCTTCTGATGAGAGTAAGATTCACACAATGTTTCTCCCCCTCTCTAAATTCCCTCAGATATGGTATATTTTCTATGCCTCTTCCTGGGATATAGTTTCCCTCTTTTTATCACTCCTTCCCCTTTTTCTGATACTATCCCCTTCCCTTTACTACACCCCCCTTTTTTATATCAGTAAAATCAAATTATCCATGTGTACTTTCTATATATCCACAACAGAGATACAGTTCTCAAGGGTTCTGTGTACCTTTTTCTGTTTCTCTTCAGTCTTGTGGATGTAGATCAATTTTTTTTGTTTAACTCTGTTTTTTTTTTTCTTAGAAACATATGGAATTCCTCTCTTTCATTGAATGACCATCTTCTTCCATGGAAAAAAAATGCTAAACTTAGCTAGGTAGTTTATTCTTGGTTGCAATCCTTGATCTTTTGCCTTTCGGAATATCAGGTTCCAGGCCCTTCGATCTTTTAATGTGGAGGCAGCTAGATCTTGAGTGACCCTTATTGTGGCACCTTGGTATTTAAATTGTTTTTTTTCTAGCTGCTTGCAAGATTTTCTCCCTTGTGTGGTAATTCTGCAGCTTAGCCACAATATTGTGTGGTGTTCTTTTTTAGGGTCTATTTCAGAAGGAGTTCGATGAATTCTTTCAATGTCTATTTTCCCTTCTGTTTCTATTATCTCTGGACAGTTCTCTTTGATGATTTCCTGTAAAATAGAATCTAGGCTCTTTTTTTGGTCATAGTTTTCTGGAAGTCCAATGATCCGCAGATTATTTCTCCTAGATCTATTTTCCAGGTCTATAGATTTTCCCAGTAAGTATGAAAAGCTGGAGAATAACGTCAAATACTTTTTTCTAATTCACAAATTTTGTTTCCCTGAATCTCCTGTGAATTCTTTATTTTTTCGAACCCCGATTTCATAGCTTCTCTTTCCTTTACCCATTTTTCTTCAAACTCTTTTAATTTTTTAATAGTCTCTTCTAGGAGAGAGTTATGTGATGGGGGGCAGATACAGATACGTTCCCCTTTAGGCTGTTCTCTGCTGACTCTCTGCTGTTAACTTCCTTGGGGTTGGATACTTACTCTTTCTCTGTGTAAAAAGTATCAATAGTTTTTCTTGGCTTTTTACCCATGGTTAAAAAGTCTTTGGGGGTCTGTCCTTGGGGTAGGACATTATTTATTTATTTCTTTACCAGCTTCCTTCCAGACCAGATGGATGCAGCAGCCCCTGCACATGAGCTAAGAGAGATCTCTGGGATAGAGTTCCCCACCCCCTCCCTGGAAGTGCCTCAGAGGTGATTAGCACGGCTGTGCTTTGAGGGCGCTGTGTGTCCTGGCAACTTCCCTGAGGTTTAAGAATGAACAGTAAAGGCGACACAAAGCCCAGCTAATGCGTTTTGTGGAGTGTGGATATCAGCAGCTGATGTGAAAAGCCCCTGCGCTCAAACTGGAAGTGTCTGCCCAGAAACTGTGGTCCCTATTTCAAAGGTTCTGCTTCCCTGGGACTTCTGGGGCTGAGCTCCACAGCCTCCAGCCAAGTAAGGCACTATGTGTTGCCTTGGGCCATGTCTGCCCGCTTTTCAATCTCTTAACTACCCCCAGGTGAAACCCCGGACAGCCTAAGTCGGTCACACCCACAGTTCTGAGATCTGTTGAGTCACTTCCAGATTGGGATGGTTCTAGTATCTGGCTTTATATTTTAAAGTGGCTTGATTTCTCTTCTGAACTGCTGTTTTACAAGCAGAGAAGAGCTAACAGCCTGTGCCAGCTTCTTCTATCTCAGTGGCTTCTCTGATCCCAGAGCCCTCCCCAGCACGATCAGTGCAGTGTGCTACCACCCAACCGTCTGTGCTGGCCTCTTTTTTTCCTCCCCTGGGAACTGACCTTTTCTGTTGAAACTCCAGTTTCTCTTCAGCTGGTAAGTCGTGCTTCCAGTACTTGTGGTTTCTATCAGTCCAGAGTTATTTTTGAGGCTGATTTAACTAATTGGTAATGAGGGAAGAAGGGAGCTCACAAAATTGAGTGTATCTTCTCCGCCATCTTGGCTCTAGCCCCCAAAAGGTTGAGAATTTCAAGGAAATTAATGAAAGAAAATCAAATGAAGGTAGCCTAGCTGTACCTGATCTAAAACAATATTATAAAGCAGTCACCAAAACCATTTAGTTTTGGCTAAGGAATAGATTAGTTGATCAATGGAATAGGTTAGGTTCACAAGACATAATAGTCAATAACTATAACAATCTAGTGTTTGACAAACCCAAAGATCCTAACTTTTGGGATAAGAATTCATTATTTGACAAAAACTGCTGGGGAAACTGGAAATTAGTATTGTAGAAATTATTTTCTCCTAGATTTTTATTGTATGTAATTTTCATTGCATTATGATCCGTGAAAAATGCATTTACTATTTCAGTGTTTCTCTGCATTTGATTTTGAAGTTTTTATACCCTAATGTATGGTAAGTTTTTGTATAGGTTCATGCACTGCCAAGAAAAAAAAAAAAGTATATTCCTTTCATTCTCCATTCAATTTTCTCCAAAGATCTATCATCCCTAACTTTTCTAGGATTCTGGTAACCTCCTTAACTTCTTTCTTATTTATTGTATGGCTCTGTTCAACAATGAGATGATTCAAACCAGTTCCAACTGTTCAGTAATGAAGAGAGTCATCGACACCCAGAGAGAGGGCTATAGGAAATGAGTGTAGAACATAACATAGCATCCTCGTTCTTTCTGTTATTGCCTTTTTTGTTTTTGTTTTCCTTCTCGAGTGTTTTTTTTTTCTTTCTAGATCTGGTTTTTTCTTTTCTTTTCTTTTCTTTATTTTTTTAATAATTATAACTTTTTTTTTTTTGACAGTACATATGCATGGGTAATTTTTTACAACATTATCCCTTGCACTTACTTCTGTTCAGAATTTTTCCCTTCCTTCCCCAACCCCCTCCCCCAGATGGCAGGCAGTCTTATACATGTTAAATATATCATAATATATTCTAGATACAATATATGTGTGTAGAACCGAATTTCTTGCTGCACAGGAAGAATTGGATTCAGAAGGTAAAAATAACAGTTTACACTCATTTCCCAGTGTGCCTTTTCTGGATGTAGCTGATTCTGTCCATCATTGATCAATTGGAATTGGATTAGCTCTTCTCTATGTTGAAGATATTCACATCCATCAGAATACATCCTCGTACAGTATCATTGTTGAAGTGTATAATGATCTTCTGGTTCTGCTCGTTTCACTTAGCATCAGTTGATGTAAGTCTCTCCAAGCCTCTGTGTATTCCTCCTGTTGGTCATTTCTTACAGAACAATAATATTCCATAACATTCATATACCATAATTTACCCAACCATTCTCCAATTGATGGACATCCATTCATTTTCCAGCTTCTAGCCACTATGAAAAGGGTTGCCATAAACATTTTGGCACATACAGGTCCCTTTCCCTTCTTTAGTATTTCCTTGGGATATAAGCCCAGTAGTAGTATGGCTGGGTCAAAGGGTATGCACATTTTGATAACTTTTTGGGCATAATTCCAGATTGCTCTCCAGAATGGCTGGATTCTTTCACAACTCCACCAACAATGCATCAGTGTCCCAGTTTTCCCACAGCCCCTCCAGCATTCATCGTTATTTGTTCCTGTCATCTTAGCCAATCTGACAGGTGTGTAGTGATATCTCAGAGTTGTCTTAATTTGCATTTCTCTGATCAATAATGATTTGGAACACTCTTTCATATGAGTGGAAATAGTTTTCATTTCATCATCTGAAAATTGTCTGTTCATTAGATCTGTTTTTTTCTTGTGCAACAAGACAACTGTATACATATGTTTGTGTGAGTGTGTGTGTATATATATATATATATATATTCGATTAACATATATTTTAACATACTTAATATGTATTGGACTACCTGCCATCTAAGGGAGGGGGTGAGGGGAAGGAGGGGAAAATTTGGAACAGAAGGTTTTGCAAGGGTCTATGTTGAAAAATTACCCATACATATGTTTTCTAAATAAAGAGCTATAATAAAATAAACAAAAATTTTAAAAAGGAACACTTAAAAATAGAAACCTAGACATTTATTTGTGCTCATTACTTTTAGCGTTAGGATTTAATCCCCAATTCTTAGTGAACCATTATGGAAATACCATAATCATAGACACAAACAAATTTGGTTTGAAGCTAAATTCTGAATAAACAATGTTGTTTGCAAGGAAACAAAACTGCAAAGAAAATCAGGGCTATTTTTTGTGTTTGTGTTTCTATTTTCAATTATTATCCTGAAGTGTTTTTTTTTTTATTTCTAACATTTGAAATTAGCCTATTATAGTTGTTTTGTGTCTGAATTATCCATGTCATAGCACAATAGTGGGTCTAAATAACATAAACTAGCATAAATAATAAGGCCTTTATATTTCAATAAAGTTATAAACTTTTCCATGTACAAATAGCTCATTTCTCAGTTTTATAATTTTTATTGTTTTATCAGCAGAATTACCATGCAAAAAAAAAAAAAAAGACAGAGAATAGAAACTGTACAGGATTTTGAGTTCAAACACTTGGATGTAAATGTCTTTCTTCCACTTACATGATTTTAGTTAAGTTAGAAAACTCTTTGGGCCTCAGTTTCCAATTTTAAACTAAGAGGATTTAATTATCTCAAAAGTATTTTCTAAATCTGAATCTATGGTCTTAAAAGGAAAGTTTTATGACTCAATCAAAAATTAGAGTAAAGTAAATTAATTATTAAAATTCATCAATGTGCCTTCAGAACAAAGTTGTAATCTTTGGTTCCTTTGTAAGCAAATAAAAATCAATCATCCTTGATAGAAGCATCAATGAAAAAAATTTTGTGTAATAAGCCTTTGACCATGCTCAATTACCTAAGATGCAAGTACTTTTGAGGAAATTTCAGAGACCTGCTTCTGGAGAAGAGATTTTGTTTTTGTTTTTGTTTTTGTATTTTTAAATGTAAGGATGATAACATAAGCTGAATGGTCAATATATTCAAAACTACCAGACTCGGAAAATTTCTGTCTTTTTCTCCCCACCTCCATCACTATATTTCTCCTTCTCTCTGTTTCTCCTTTCTTTTCAACTGAATTTAAATGGTCTCATTCATACATAGCATGAACATCATGTGCTAGACTAGATTTGAGGATAAGATCCACCTCTTTAGGTCTTGTGGCATTAAGAGATAATCTCAGGGTTTGAGGTAATTCCATTTGTCCTTATCAGTTCTTATCTCAATCATAGAGTTCCAGATACAAAAGCCAGAGTCTTGGGAATGCTGAAGATTGAATTCCATGATAAACATGCTGCCAGCTCAGCATTTTTTAAAACCAATGTGCCCAGACACAATCTCTGGGCTGGGGGCAGAGGAAGTGTTTTATTTGGAATTGATGGAACTAGGTTATATAGGAATTTAGCTAAATTGTGAAGCTGTAGAGTTGATTACACTTTTACCATCACCATCACCAGAAGTTGGGACAAGTAATATTTCTTTGTTCTACCTATATCTTTGAATGTTCCTATATTAAAGGAAATCTGTGCAGTGCTTAAATAGAACTTGGGTGCTGATGACCCCTAAAATCCATGGGAAGCATTAATAGCAGAAACCTTGATATCTCTCATACTCTTAAGTGTACCAGAGAACCCTGTGGAACAGTGAAAGGTAACAGGTTATTAAGGAATATTGTGTAATTTAAAATTGGGAAGAGGTAGAGATGAATCTGCTTCCAGATTTTGTTTAAAATCTAATGTTCATTTATCTGAAGCTAAGTTAGGACAAGATAAGAGTTGGAATGCTATTGCTAAATGTGGGGAAAATATGAAGGAACTAGAGCATGTTAATGAATATTTGATTATAGACTCCACATTTTAAATCATCAAATGACAGAGCCTAAATCACCAAAATAAATGACAGCATCTAAAAATATACTGCAAGAAAGCCACAGTCATATTTCATTATTCACACAGAGGGCATAATTATTTATCTCCTGGAGCAATGATTGAAAGGCCATTTTCTTAGGCATGTTATGGCCCTTTATTGAAATCAGTTATTGTTGTTCACTATGTAATTAATCCTACATCTTGAGAGAAGTGCTGTTTTCAATGTTTTGTGCATAATTAGCTGAAGAAGAGAGGGGAAATTTTGAACATTTAACTATGAAGTACATTTTGATTATTGGTGCACATCCTACAATTATAACATTAAGATGATTGATTATAAAGAACATATAATTTTTAATAGTAAATTCAGAAAAAGCTGATTAAGCCATTAGAGATCAATCAATATATTGTCTTTTCTTTTGTTTTCACCGTCTTAATTGAGGTAGGAACCAATCCAGCTATCTCTTTAATCCAACATTATACTGAGCTCCCTCTTTGTGCAGAATTCTGCAGAATTATAGAGTAAAATGGTGGGAAAAATCTCTGATTTTTGAAGTCAGATGTCTTGGATTTAAATGCTACTTTAGCCACTACCTCAGTGACCCTGAGAGAGTCATATAAACTCTCTTAGCTTCAGTTGCTTTGTATATAAAATTACAGTGTTAATCAGAATGTCTTCTAAGAACTCTTATAGCTTAAAATCCATAAAACTAAAAGTAGTTCTGGTTCTTTTAGCTTTTTCCAATGATTCTGTCAGTTTAATGGAATTATGCTTTGTCTAAACTAGCTATTCTGGGGTCAAGTTTTATATAAGCCCATAGGCATCAAATGCTTATAAATTATCTACTTACATATTAATTTGTGTGATTTTATTTGATCATTTGGTTGATTACTTTTGTTAGCAACTAGAAAAAAGTAGTTTCATTTTCTTTGATTCTTCATGTTAATTGTAAACCACTAAAGGATGAGTGCAGCATCTACTACTGTAACTCAAAAGTTCTCAAAACTGTTCTTAGTCCAAGAAGCAGATTCTGGTTAGAGACTCTTACTTACAACCTTTGGTTCTCTCATTTTTCCTGTGACCATTTTCCCAACTTTAAATTCATCTTCTTTCTCTTTATTCTAGATATCTTCCAAACCTCACCTGCCACCAATACCACTACTTCCATCTCACCATTCAAAATTGGCCCAAGAGGAGCCAATGCTCAATCCAATAAATAATAATAATAATAATAATATAAATAATGGTCATAATTTATGTAGCACTTACTAAGTCCTTTGTTAATCAATTTACAAATAATATCTCATTTGGTCCTTACAACAATCTAGGAAGTATTATTATTACACCCATTTTACAAATGAGAAAACTGGGGCAGCTAATAATTGTAATGACAAATTTGATTCTGATTCCAGGTGTAGCAATCTACCCATTGGAGCAATTAAAACATTTACAACATATATCAGGAGAAGGCAAGTCATTCAGCTCTCTATACTCTAGGACCATATACCTTCACAACCATATACCTTCACTAGAGTCATCCTCCACTTCAATGTTCTTTGTCCAATTCTTGTTCTTGAAATAGCAATCAAACCAACAGCAAAGGCCTTTGAAAAAATGTTATATAAATAGACACTCCTTTTGTTGGTAATTTTATGAAATTCTGTACCAAATCTCCTTTCCCTAGCTATTATTTCATTACATGTTTTCTCTCCAGTATTTGAAAAAAAAAGATTCATGAGGATAGGGTCTATCACACTCACTACTCATATTCCCAATACTTAGCATAATGCTTTGCATCTAACACTAAATAAATATCTTTCCTTCATTCCTTCACATTACAGGCTAATACAAATAAATGATTTCTGTTTTATCCCTATATCCTTTTCTTGATTCCTTGGGACTCATGTCCTACTTTTTCTGTAGTGATTTTCACTGGTTTTCACTTACCAAGGTCTTTTCAGGTATTGGAATCTTGATCTTAAAATTCAGTCAATGGATGTCTACTATCTATTAAAATTCTAATCCACCCTTCACATTTCACTAACCCATCCTTCCTGGTGCTCTTTGAAACTTTGCTTTGTGCTTGCTATTGACTTTGCTGGGTCTTTTTGTTGTTCTTTGATGCTTATATGTACTTAAAGACATTGATTATAGTTATCATTTACACAAGGTTTTGTGAAATATTATCCCCACTGTCAACCTATGAAGAAAATTTTATTTATTAACATGTTTCTCAAAAATTTGTATGCCTACTTTATTTTTAAATACATGTGATTTATTTATTTTTGAAAATACAGTGATTTATCTAAGATTAAGAAGTTAAAAAATTCCAGAGCCACACCTGGAACCTTGATCTTCTTGATATATCATTAATATTTTCCAATTGTCTGATGCTATCGTTTGTCTACCATGTCCTTATATGTCTGTCTGGTCTTCAGACCCAATTTATTCCTCATATTATCTGTGCTGAACCTAGGTGAGGGATAAAAGGTGATTTCTGTAATTACTCCTAGTATATGTTTATCATCAAGCACCAGTGTTATATATTAATCTTTATGAAAAGAACACAAATGGGCTTGAAGGAAGGAAAACTGGTTTTAAGACTACTCCTTCCTCTTTTTTTGAGTTAGCTCTTTGACATCTGATATTATTCAGTTCCAGTTTTTTTTTTAATATATAAAATGGAGATTATAAAATCTATCTCATTGAGTTGTTGTGAGACTCAAATGAAGTATTCTAAATGAAAATATTTGGCAAAGTATAACGTCTAATAAAATGTAAATTAGTACTTCAAAGAAAGCATGGAATCTGGATGCTGATTTTGAAGAAGAAAGGTATGGTTCAAGTCCTAGATCTGGATTAGGTATTCAATTTTATCTTCTGCATTATCTGTAAAATGACACGAGTTGTGGAGAAGATGAAATAATAAAATAATGGATATAAAGTTGAACAATTTCAATGAGAATATATCTATTATTACTTCTCTGTGTCATTTGTCATTAAATAAGTCTAATTACTATTAGTTATTATTCATGTAATTACAATGTAATATCCACGAAAGTAAATAGTGGTGCCTTGTAATGTGTCTCTAGGCACAGAAATTTAGTTTAACCTAGACAAGGGTCATAGAAGAAGGTACAACAAAGCACATTTCTGATTACCATTGCTTTTTCTATAAAAATAAAACTAAAAAAATAGTATAAATTCATCAACACAATTTATTCTAGATGAAACGTATTATAATAGGAACTGAGGACATACAAAGTCAAAAAGTAAAGTCAACAAGCATGTATTAAGCCCATACCATGTGCTATACACTATAATAAGCACAGAGAGGATACCAAAAAAAGCAAAACAGTCATTGGTCTTAACAAGCTCACTCTAATAGGAGTGACAGCATTCAAATAATTATGTACAGACAAGATATAAATAACATAATTTGGAGATAATCTAAGAGGGAAAGCACAAACATTAAGGGGATTGAGTCAGAAAGTAAATCAATAAGCATTTATTAAATGCCTATTATGTGCCAATAATTAGTAATGGGACATTATGTTAAGTGCTAGAACTCTTCCCTCTCCTCTTTTTCTTTTGCCTCCTCTTTTTTTTTTTAATGGGTGAGGTCATGTAAAAAAAATTATATAAGATGTCCCACAAAAAAGTCAAGGAAAAAAATAAAGTTATAAAATTATACTTGGATTTGTAGAGTTCATTAGTTCTCTCTCTCTTCTCTCTCTCTCATACACACACACAAAAACATGTAGATAACATTTTTCATCATGAATCCTTCAGAATTATCTTAGATCATCATTTTTTTTTGTAAGTGGGGCAAATTTTTATTTTTTTTGTTTTCTTCTTTTTCTTTTCTTAGATAATCATATTGATCAGAGTAACTGAGTCTGATTATCATTACAATTATAATATTAGGGTTACTTTGTACAATGATCTTTTGGTTCTGCTCACTCCTCTTTCCATTAGTTCATATTAGTCTAAGATTATTTTTTCTGAAAGCATTCTACTCTTCATTTTTAGAACATAATAGTATTCCATCACAATCACTCCCCAACTGATGGAGATTCCAATTATTTGCCACCACAAATGTGCTACTATAAATGTGTATGTATCTATGTGTGTGTTCATACACACACATGTGTGTATGTGTTTAGGTTCTTTTCATTTATCTTTAATCTCTTTTGGATACAGATTCAGTAGTACTATTACTCTGTCAAAGGGTATGCACAGTTTCATGACCCTTTAGTGGCAGTTCAAATTGTTCCTCAGAATAGTTGGATGAGTTCACAACATCACTAACAGTTCTTTAGTTGACCTAATTTTTTTTTATATTTTCTTTAGTATTTATTTCTGATAGGTATGAGTTGGAATTTCAGAAATTTAATTTTATTTCTTTTATCAATAGTTTAGAGTGTTTTAAGTTTATTGAAAGCTTTAATTTCTTCTTGTGAAAATGTGTTAATATCATATGACCATATTTTTCAGCTAGGGAATGGTACTTATTTAAAAATTTGACTAAATTACCTAAATAGTTGAAAAAATGAAGCCTTTATCTGAAAAATTTGCTATAAATTTTTGACATTATAGTAACACTTAGAAAAGTTTTATTCCTTGATTATTTCTTTTAATTAGGTCTATTTTTGCTTTTGTAATGACAGATAATGATTGCTAATCCCCCTTCCTTTTTTCAGTAATTAATAATTTTTGCTTAAAGGATTATATTTAGTTTTTATGGATAGATGATTCTTGGTTGAAATCTTCCAAAATATCATACCCTGAGCTCTCTGTGTCTTTAATAGTGAAGCTACTTACTGAATCATAGGTGATCCTGACTATGGCTCCATCATACTTGAATCATTTCCTTATGGATGCTTGAAATATTTTCTCCTTAATTTAAGAACTCTAAAATTTGACTATACCATTTCTGGGATTTTGTATTTTGGTATCTCTTTCTAGAGCTGATAGGTGGATTCTTTCAATTTGTATTTTATCCTCTGCATCTAAAATATTGGTATAGATTACCTTCATAAACTTTTTTTTTATAGTTTGATGTGTAGATTTTATTTAAATCATGGCTTTCAGGTAGTCCAATAAATTTTAAACTATTTATTCGGAATCTATTTTAGGTCAATTGTTTTTCCAATGAGATATGTCAATTTTTCTTCATTTTTTAAACTTTGTTTTATTGTTTCTTGATATTTCATGAAGTCATTAGCTTCCACTTGCCCAATTCTCATATTTAAGAAATTGTTTTCTTCTATGAGCTTTTATGCCTTTTTTAAGTTGGTCAATTCTTTTTAAGAGAATATAGTCTTCAGTGAATTGTTGTATGTCATTTACCATTTAATGAGTTATTTTTAATAGTTTTCTTGTTTTATACTTATCAATATATTAATTCTCTGTTCGCAATTTTCTTGCATCATTACCATTTCTCTTCCCAGTTTTTACTCTCCCACTATTCTTTAATGTTTCCAGGAATTCTTTGGCTTGTATCCAATTAGTATTTTTTTTTGAGGCTTTGCATGAAGCTGTTTTTAGATTGGTGTTTTCTAAGTTTCTGTCTTAGTCTTACCTGACACCTTAGTCACATTTTATCATAGTTCTCTTTTTTTTTTTAATTTGCAAATTTTCTAGACTATTTCTTGACTTTTAATTGTACATAAAGTTGGGCTCAATTCCCCTGAGGATGGAGAGGCACTATCCTAAGCTTTAGGCTTTTTTGTTCTGCTTTTTTTTAGAGGTAATTCTGAGGATGTTTAACTTTCCAGAGTTTCCAAGATGTTTTCCTAGGAGAGATGTGGTCAATTCTTTTCAGATTTATGTTCTGTTTTTACCCAGGAAAGACTTCTGATTTTTTTTTTTTTTAGTCATAAATACTAGCATTCCTTTTGGCCCTGGAACTGCTAACAGGTCCCCTGCTATCCTGCAGTCAGAACCACTCTCACTCCTCTCTGCCTTAAAATTCATACTAGGGTTCCTATTCTCTTGTGATAGACCACACATTTGCTCTTTCCTCCTCTGGGACTATAAGCCAGGACTTCTTATGAGCAAAAGAGTTGCCAAACAGTACCAGGTCCTATACCCAGTGCCAACAAAGAGTACTGTGTAATCTTTTTCTGACAAGTTGTCTGATCCCATATGATGTAAGATGAGAGCTCCAGATGTTGCTAAGTAATTGCCTCCAAAGTCCATTGTTGATGCCATGGGCACATGTGCTCCAGAGTGGACCTCATCTCAATATTATGGCTCTCCCTTGCTGATCTTCTAAGTTATCTCAGGCTGAAAAAAATTTAACATGATCTTTTGCTGCCTCTTCTCTCTGGAATTCAATTTTAGGCATTGTTTTAAAGTTGTTTGGAGGAAAATGTTAGGAGAATTTGGTTGGGTTGTTTTCTCTACTCTGCTATCTTGGCTCCAACTCTCTAAGTGCTAGACTTCTTGAAAAAAATAGAATTTAGCTATAGAAGACAAATAAGATATGATATCAACTCTCCAAAAAGTAATAGACATATGTAAAATTGTTTAAATTAAAATGATATGTGGAGGGTTTAGAAGAATTCACAAAACCTTAAAATCATATGAAAGACATATCCAAATTACCTAAATACACTTTCTATAAATAGATAAAAGAACAATGAAATGTATTTGAAGAAACAAATGGTCAAGACTATAAAGAGAAAAAAAATTAAATTCACAAAAAGAGGTTTGTGCCTAGTCATATCAAATTTCAATCTCAAACTATGCTACAAAGCAGTAATTTCTCTATTTCTATCTCTCTTTGTGTCTTTGTCTCTGTCTCTGTTTCTCTGTCTCTCTTGCCCCTCCATATATGTGTGCATCTATAGAGATAGATACATAGATAGAGATATACACACAATTTATTGGATGTTTTTAAGGAATAGCAGATTCTACTTGACTGAGTAGAGAATGGATTGGGGTAAAGAAAACATCGGGACAGGGAGACCAACCTGCAGACTATTGCAATAGATTAGACATCAAATAATAAGGGTCTGAATTAGTATCTTGCAAATATCTGATAAGGGATTCTATACAAAGGATGTTGCAAAAGAACTTGAAATGAGGTATCTCTCCCATATTAATAAACTGTGCATAATCATTAATCCAGTTGTACCACTACTAGCCTTATGACCCCAAAGAGATTTTTTTAAAGAAAAAAAGGAAAAGTACCATATTTATAGTACTTCATTTTTGTGATGGTAAAGAAATGAGAATTAAGAAGATGTCTATCAATTGTGGAATGACTAAATTAAACACATACATTAAATAGATGATTACTCTGCTGTAGAAATGATGATGGTGAAATATTTAGAGAAACCTGAGAAGAGTTATATGGACTGGTGCACAATGAAATGAATACAACCAAAAAAGCAACTTATACAATAATACCAAAATAAAGACAAAAAGTTTTGAAAATTTAATCACTTTGATAACCAATCATGACACCAGAAAAGTCATGATGAAACATTCTATTTACCTCTTAATTGAGAACTGATGAACTCAGGGTTTTGACTGAAGACACATACTATTTGGAATTGCCCACTGGGGAGTTAATTACAGTTTGCTACAAGGGTTTTGTTTTTCTTTTTTTTCCAGTGGAAGTTGGTTTGAAAAGAAAGGAAATAATTTTTTTGTTGTTAATTGATTGGATGAAACTAAATTTAGAAAACAAAATAAATTTTATTAGAGAAATAAAAATTATTGGAGTTTGATGAAAGTGACAAGTACTATTTCCCCACATTTTAAAAACATTTTGAAGTTAACAAAAAACTCTTTATCAAGAAATGTTTCATACTTTTTTGATAAACTTTTATAATGACATTAAATTGTTTTCCAGACATATTGATTCTCCCCCCAAAAAAAAAATTCAAGCAGAGAGCCTTTTCTTGGAAGAAAGATATTTAAAAAGAAAGAAAACAGTTAAACAAAATAGACCAAAGAATTGTCTGTGTCTGAAAGTATGTGTAATTTTTCACATTTTCTCTCCTTGAAGAATTGTAGGGGGAAGAAGTTAGATATATTTATTCTCCTTCCTTTTTACTCACATGATAATACACCCAGACTATGTGTGAAACACAACCTTGCGACAAATAATACATTCAGTTTGGAACATGTTGAATTTAAGAGATCTGCCACACATTCAAGGTTACATAGATAGTAAATGTTAGGCACAAATTTATAAAAAGAATTGTCTGAATTCAAATTCATCCTTCTTTCCATTGATTCAGATTAGCTTTTTTTTTTTCATTTCTCTCTAATATCAGTTGCAATATTCTCTTAGGTTTTGAGGAAGCAGGAACTAATTTCCAACCATGAAAGTGCTTTGATGATCTTTAAGTCAACTTACAAGTTTGTTATTTTGTTGTTGTTGTTTTTGTTAATAACCTTATTGAAATCCTGTGAGCTTTGTGCCAATTTTGCTTAGTTGAAAAAAAAAAGTTGTTTTGTTGTGATTTTTTTCAATACAAAGATGCTAAAACTTATTCAAATTTATTAGGAATTACTGTCTATCACAAACCAAATATAAGAACTTCTTACTAACTAATTTAGTGCATGACTGATAAAGCAATTTTTTGGGGGGTTGAATGTATGTAACATCTAGTTACTTTTAAACTTGTGTCTGTTATCCATGTTCATAATACTTCTGGTTTGAAAATATAATTACAAAATGATCTGAAGATCAATTTGACCAACTTCTTGGCATCAATATGATTTCAACACAGTTAAAGATCAAAATTCCTTGATGATAGCCTTTGACTGGAGCTTCTAATCACTCTCAGAAAAGATTCTTCCTTCTATATAGCTGTTGTTGTATTTTCATCTTACAAATTAAAAGACATACCTGTTACCCAAGGTTATAGCCTATATGTCATTTTTTTATTCCTTAATCTCATACCCTATATCCAATCTTTTGCCAAATTTTATTAATTTTATCTTTATAATATTTCTCATATACAAATTTCTCTCTGCTTTGACATTGTTACTACTTTGATTTAGGCTCACATCACCTCAAAATCATTACTAAAATGGCCAACTAGTTGAATTCCCTTCTTCAGGTCTCTCCCTACTGCACTCCATCATTCACTTTGATATCAAATTGATCTTCCTAAAATACAGGTCTGATCATATAACTTATTTATCCATCAAATTCCAGTAGCTTTCTATTATCTCAAATAATATGGCATTCAAAGATCTTCATAACCTGACATTTCCTTTTTTTATGTTTTCTACCATTCTTAAACCTTATTGTCACATACATACCATAAAATTCAAATGTAATGACCTCCTTGCCATTTCTTATACAAAGTAATCAATTTACTAATTGCATTTTATGAGCTATTCCCTATGTCTGAAAAGTTGTTGATTCTTATATCTGCCTCTTAGCTTCCTTCAAATCACAGATAAAAGTCTACCTTGTCCTAGAAGCCTTTTCTAGTACCCCTTAACACCAATGCTTTCCCACTGAGATTATTTCTAATTTATGATGTATGTATCTTATCTGTACATATGTATTTGCATGTTATTTTCTCCTTTAGTTTACAAGTTCCTAAAATTCAGTAACTATTCTTGCCTTTTGTGTGTGTGTGTGTGTGTGTGTGTGTGTGTGTGTGTGTATCTTCAGTGTGTAATAGAATCTGGTGAAAAGTAAGTGTTTAATAAATTTTCAGTGATGACTTGATTCATTTCCCTTATTCCAGTAAATGGTTTCATGAATGATCAAGTTCTAAATAATTCATCATCTGTTAAATATATTTTATATAGTGAGCATCTCTGAACTTATCTAGGTTGGTTCTCAGAAAAATGTTCCTGGAGAGTTGCTTGGATCATTAATAACTTAAATGGCTCCCTTGCTCTACACAGTATTTCTCAAAAGACAAAACTTGTACCCATGATTTCAAGTCCAATTTTCCATTATCTATCCTTGCCTCACCTACATTAATTTTTTCATATACTATATATATATATATATATATATTACATATATGAAGTTATATTTTGAATATTTTTTGAAATTGTACATATGACCCTATATACATGAGTATTCAAATAATATATTGGCAAGGCCAATATTCAAAGCTTTCAAGTTTGGTAATTTTTGCTTTGCTGGCAAACCTTTGAAATCCCTGGACATTTCCATACTACATTGAGGGAAGCAATGTTTCTTTTTATAAGGAAAAAAGACTAATGATATCTAAGTGTCTCTTTAGAAGGAAGAGATATAAAATTATGTCACAAATATTATCTTGTATTTGATAACTTGAACCATGAATTCTTAACATTGATTATCTTATAGATACCTTTGGAAATCTGGCAAAAAACTATGGATCCTGTTATGGGCCAGAACTCTGAAACAAGGATTCTTACAAGGTGCTAACTCTGTGGAATTGATAGAGACAATGGTTGTTTAGCATGGTGCTTAACAATTCTCTAGTTCAGTACATGTACTTAGTACCTCATTTATTTCTACAAGATTCATACTTATGATAAGAGAGCATATAAGCTTGGACAAACTCAGCCAGAATCAGAACTAGAAGACAGAGACCGTGGTAGTGGTCCTCCTGCCTCCCCCACAGAAACCAAGACACATTCGGGAGGACCTCAAGAAGCTAGCAGAGGCAGAGAACACAAAGGACTGGAGGCAGGAGCTCAACTTCTAGGAACCAAGGAGAGAAATAGACCTCTAAGAAAGCTAACCGGGCCCCAGGAAAGGAGACCAGACTTTGAAAGAGAAAATAAAGCATTTGACTTTAACACCTGGCTGCACTCATGGTGATTACTGAGCTGAAACGAAGGCTGCCTCAAAGACTCCCAAGCACCAAAAAAGAGAACATTACAGGATCTCATCAAAACCTAAGTGTTTTAAAATATATTTTAAAAAAACCCACAGGATTATAAAAGAACCCATTATGTTGAAAACAGTTATGAAAATATTCTTTAAAAAAATACCAGGGGCAGCTAAGTGGCACAGTGGATACAGCACCAGCTCTGAAGTCAGGAGGACTTGAGTTCAAATCTGGCCTCAAGACACTTAACACTTTCTAGCTGTGTGATCTTGGGCAAGTCACTTAACTCCAATAGGCTCAGCAAAAAATGAATTTATTAAGTAATTAAAATTTTAAAAATAAGGCCCATTCCTTAATTGATAATCAAGGATATGAACAATTTTCAGATGAAGATATTAAAGCCATCTGTACTAATATGAAAAAAAAATCTCTAGATCACTGTCGAGCAAAGAAATACAAATTAAAATTATTCTGAGGTGCCATTTCACACCACTCAGATTAGTTAACATGACAGGAAAAGATAATGATGAATGTTGGAGGGGATGTGGGAAAACTCATTGCTGGAGCTGTGAAATAATCCAACCATTTTGGGAAGCAATCTGGAACTATGCCCAAAAGACTATAAAACTGTGCATACCCTTTGATCTGGCAGTGCCACTACTGGATCTGTATTCCAAGGAAATAATAAAGGAGGGGAAATGATTCACATATGCAAAAAATGTTTGTAGCAGCTTTTTTGTGATAGCAAAAAATTGAAAAGGAAGTAAATGGCCGTTATTTAGGGAATGTCTGAGTAACGTGGTATGTGAAAGTAATGAAATAACCTTATAAAAAATGATGAACAGAGTGATTTTAGGAAGGCCTGGAAAGATTTACATGAACTGAAGCTGAGCAAAACAAGCAGAACCAGGAATAGATCGTACACAGTAACAGCAAGATTGTGGGATGATCAACTATGACAGACTTGTTTTTTCTCAGTGGTTCAGTGATCCAACACAATCCCAATAAACTTTGGATGGAAAATGGCATCCTGATCCAGAGAGAGAACTATGGAGACTTACTGTAAATCATTACATGCTATATTAATTTTTTTTCCTTTTGTTTTATTTTTCTCTCATGGTTTTTCCCCTTTTGTTCTAATTTTTCTCTCCCAACATTTTTCATAAGGAAATATGGGGGGAAATTGAATGTACATGTATAATCCAAAATAAAAATTGATTAATTTAAAAAAATCCATGAATCCAAATTAAAAAGATAATTATACATAATGTTATTTATTTTTAAATATAAAGTCTTAGTCAGATTAATTTTATATTTTTCATCCAAAGGAGGACTTTTATTGTAAGACCATTTAAGATCACCATTAAATAGGATGCCTAGGGAGGTGTTGAAAGAAACCACTGTAAGATAAATTGCTATAATGAAGCAGTATCGTGATTCAGAGAATGACTTCCCAAATTATCATAATGCGCTCAGTTCACATTTTCATTTTCTGTTTCCATGTTAGAAAAGCAAATCAATGAACTTAATGGAAGTGTGGATGGGACAGATTTAAAACATGTGTAAACTTCTGGAAATCTTATTAACTTTAATAAGCATAGATCTCTGCCTTATGTCAATAGAATGTAACAGTATTTGAGTTCCTTCAAAAACATGGAACCAACTGAACTTAGAACAATTAGAAAGCCATGGACTAAAATCAGAACAAGTAAAGTTGTCCATTGGAACAAGTGAAGTTGTCCATTGAAGGTACTGATGGGCTGATGGGCTGAGACATGCAGAAAAAATCTATAAAGGAGGCCTCTTAGGAAACATACACATACACAGACACATACACACAGTGACAGTACTGATACCCAAGCTGAAATGGAAATAACTTAATAATACTTTAAAAAAGGAACCTAATTATTTTAAATTACAAAGCAGTACTTACTGACTTTATTAGCCCACAAGTGGATTGAAATTTTAAAATTATGATGCAAAAGCTGGCTGGTTACAAAATTATATTCAGCTAATAATCCACATGATAATAGAAAGGCAACCAATGAGGGCTCTCCATGATGTCAAGAAGATATCAACAATTCATAAATACTTTAAAAAATATTTGGAGCCAATACTACTTCTATTATACTCATTTATAACTTAATACTGAAATATGACAACCTTCCTGACTTGGGGAACCTATTCTGTGTTCTATTTGCTCTCACTGAATATGAGATTGACAAAAATTCTATAAGAACACAACCCCTGCACCAGATGTTTTTTACTACTGGATATAGTATATAGTATATAGCACATGGCAAGCAAATGTTTGATTTAAACATTGACTGATTGATTAGGAAGAAGATTATCTTATAAGGCTCACTATTAAGGAATCACATATAAGGATCACTTATAAGGGACCAATATTTTTTTAAATATATATCACAAATATATTTATGTCCCAAAATAATGACAATCATTTAGTACTATTTTCATCTACAAAAAAGGAGCAGGAATCTGCTTTCCAAGTGAAGATATATTTACTTGGGTAGCACTATGAGTCATGTCTGTGCCTATCTAAAAGGCTCTATATCCCAGGGAAATCACAAAGAAGGGAAAAGGACCCACATGTGCAAAAATGTTTGTAGCAGCTCTTTCTGTGGTAGCAAAAAACTAGACAATAAGTGGATGTCCACCAATAGGGGAATGACTGAACGAATTGTGGTATATGAAGATTTTAGAATATTGTTGTCCTATGAAAAATGATAAATAAGTTAGTTTTAAAAAGGCTTGGAAAAATTTACATGAACTTATACTAAGCAAAACAAGCAGAACCAGGAATCCATTGTACACAATAGCAAGAAGAATGTGCGATGATAAACTATGAAGCACTTGGCTCTTCTCAGTAGTTCAGTGATCCAAAGAAATCCCAATAGACTTTGTACAGAAAAATGCCACAATCTGCATATAGAAAAAGGACTAAGAAGACTGAATATATATATCATCACCTGAAATGTTCACTTCCTTTTTCTTTTTTTTTTTAATCTCTCCCATTGTTTTTCTCTTTTGCTTTGATTTTTCTCTCCTAAGATGATTCACAAAGCAATGTGTATTAAAAATAAATAAATTTACAAGGAAATGAAAATAGATATTCAACTTTCCAATCTGCTTTTGCAAGATCTGGCATAGAGATACAGAAAAGCTATGGGCTAAATTGGAACATATGCTGAGTTGGGAATGGGATAGAAAAGAGGATGGGATTCCCATATGTGTGTGTGTGTGTGTGTGTGTTTGTGTGTGTGTGTGTGTATACATATGTATGTATATGTCTTTATATGTGTGTATATATAAGTATAGTCATATTTATATACGTATATATATAGTATGCTACATATACACACATATATAGCATATACACATATATGTATTGTACATGTCTGTTTATAAAAACATGTGTATATATGCTTTTGGGTGATATATACAGATACATATTACAAAGAGAGAAGAAAGAGAAGGGGGAGAGAGGGAAAAAGTGAATAAGAGAACAAGAAAATATTTAACTAAACTAAGGCAGTATATAGAATGAATCCTTGAAATTAATTAGAAACAATTGTTTCCTTATTAATTTATATATAATGTTTTTTGATGTTCATATGTAATATTTATCTTTTTATTTTATAATGGATTATTGTTATCTAATATTAGGGAGAGAAAAGGAGGGAAGGGAAAGGAGGAGAGAGAGGAGAAAGAGATAGATGATAGCTATTACCTCATATAAAATTTTCCATTCTCCCAGAGTGTTCTGTTCAATGACCTCCAGGTGTCAATCACAGAGGCATATTTTCTGTCCCTTTTGGAGTCTGCTGATCATACAATGGATCTAGAATGAGAAAGAACTCAGTTTAAAACCAATCTCAAACACTTCTAGCTATGTGACTGGGCAAGTCACTGTTAACCTCACTTTCCTCAACTATAAAATGGGGATACTAATATTAGTATCTCTCAAGGTCAAAAGCAATTCCTAGACTTTGGACAGAAGATGCCATTTGCATCCAGAGAAAGAAATAAAGGAAACTGAATGTAAATCAACACATGCTATATTTGCTTTCTATTTTTTTTTTATCTTTCCCATTGTTTTTCCCTTTTGCTCTGATTTTTCTCTCCCAACATGATTTACAAAGCAATGTGTATTTAAAATAAATAAATTTACTAGAAGAAAAAAATAGATATTCAATCTTCCAATCTGAGGATCAAACAAAATATTTGCAATAACATGCTTAGCAAAACTAGCAAATAGTAGGTCCTATATAATGTTTTTTGCATACATGCACACACACATTTCTCATTTATTAATTTAATAGTGAAATAACATTGGATTTAGAGAGAGGGGACATCAAACAGAATCTTAGCACTGTCACTTACCATTTTGTGATCATGGGCAATTCATTTGATTTCAGTCTCCATTTTCTTGTCTATGAAGCAGTCAAATTAAATCAATACACCTTCCAGCTCTAAATCTACACCCTCTTAAGTACCTACTTTATATAAAGGTCTTGGGTCTTGTAATTTTCCATGAACGCCCAAACTGGAAATTTTTCTTGAAAAAGAATTGTCAGTAAAATCCCAGAATCATATACTTTTAGAGTTAAAAGGCACCTTAAAAATCAACTACTCCACTCAGATAGGACATTATTTTGAATGCTACTGTCCATGGCACACACAGAATACCAAAATGAACTTAAGATTTCCTTCCCTGACAACATCTTTTTCATTTGTTTTTCTCTCTGCTACTCACCAACTGTTCTTCACTTTCCCAACTGCATTATTTATTGCACATCAATTATTAAATCCTGAACAATGTAACTATTATATTTTCTATTATTAATTTTGTAAATTATTTTGTTATATGATCCTATGAAAGATGCCATTTAAATAATAATAATAATAATAATAATAATAATAATATTGAGGGATTATTATAGGAGTTTTGCTAAAACAGAAAGAATGACAGAAAATCATTATGCCAAACAAATTAAATTTTACCAAAAAACCATCCAGGAATCACAGGAGATGTCAGAGCTCAGCACCTTAATCAAAATCTGAAAGCTGTCGAAAATGTCAATATAGATAAAAAGAATTAACACAGCAGTCAGACTTCACTAAAATATTTTTTATTTAATAAGTG
The DNA here is from genome assembly GCF_048593235.1 of Sminthopsis crassicaudata. Taxonomy (NCBI): domain Eukaryota; kingdom Metazoa; phylum Chordata; class Mammalia; order Dasyuromorphia; family Dasyuridae; genus Sminthopsis; species Sminthopsis crassicaudata. The sequence goes on along the minus strand of NC_133617.1, from coordinate 157,015,349 downwards.
AAGCTACTTCTGAGAAAAAGTAGAACCTCACAAACTTGCTTATATAAGAGCAAAACAATTAAAAGTATTCATAGTCTCACTACCAATATTCAATATCAAGAATTTTTTAGCAGCTATTGTGCACCAAGTACTTTGCTAAGTGTTAGAAATAAAAAGGCAAGTCCAAGATTTTTCTTTCCGTAAGAACTGATTTTGTGCTACCTCAATGTCCCCATAGTTCTGTTGAACTGAGGATCAAGAGAGAGATCATAACATAGTGACAAAAAATAGAGATGTAGCTATACTCGTGTTTACAAACATACATATATACATACATACACAGAAAGATGTACATATATATACATATATATTTGTATGCATACATAGTGAGAGACTTTATGCTACCATATATTTCATGACCTATGGAAAATTTCATATTTACTACACCAGCAGAAGTATTATTTGCAAATGTTTTCTTAAAATTTTAAAGTAAAATTTGAAGTACTCTGAAGTATCCCTCTCCAAGTCATCTAGAGTCCAAAGGATTAGATGGTACAATTAAACTTGAAAATATACACTCCCTCCCCCCTTTCCAAAAAAAAAAAAAAAATACCCAGTTAGATCAGGGCTTACAATGATCCTAGGGGGTCATGCCAATTAAACGGAAACTCTAGAATAGTCTTTGAAGTGGCTTTGCCCCTTGACATGATGAAGGAACAAAGGTGGTTTTTATTACGGGAACATCTGATAAGCCCTTTAATGCAATATGCTAGGCTTCCATGTGATTTGAGACTACAATTTTAAAAATGGAAAATATTTATTAACATAGACCCTCTGAAAGACTTCAGCAGACAACAAAGAATGAAAGATCAGAATCTAGAATGCTGAGGGGCAGATTCTTGAATGTATGCTTCTCAAAAATTAATGGAATAATATTATACATGTTTGGATTAGAAAAAGTCAAGACTAGAAGATCAGGATCTTGATCTATGGGTCAGTAAGGGTAAAGTTTGCTCATAAGATATAACTCCAGCTCATATGCTACAGACATTCAAGTAACTCCATATTTCCAGTCTTTTCAATAGTTTTACTCAACAACACTAAGCTTTCACTAAGTTTTAGAAGTCACAGTATCATTTCTATAATTATCCCTGTAATGTTCTCGTTGGGTTTTCTGGTGGTCTCTGGGAGCAGCCTTCTTTTCAGTAGAGTAATCACCACAAGAATAGCCAAGTGTTAAAGTGCAAAAGTCTTTATTTCCTTCACTTGGTGCTCAGCTATCTTTCTAGTGGCCTTCAGAGGGAACTGGTTTCAGTGGAGAAAATGCAGGAGGCCAGGCCATCCACTGCTGATGAAGATGGAAATGAATCTCTCTCTCTCTCCTTGGCTCAAACTTGAGCTTGAGCTCCCACCTCCAGTCCACTGTCTTCTCTAGCTCTGAATGAATCTGGCTGAGGCTCCCAGTTTATATGCTCTATACTGAGTATAAACCAATCATTATATCACAAGGAAACCATTATTTGTTGTAAGATTAAATCAATCATACTGAATTTAGAGAACTATTAAGCACCATGCTAAACTAGATAACCATCATCTCATCAATTCTACTGACTTAACACCTTGTAAGAATCTTTGTTTCAGAGTCTGGCTGATAATAATCCCTACTAATCCCTAAATAAGACAGGATACATATACATGAGAGCAATGGTTCTTATTCCTTGAGCATATTTAGTCATATGAACACCTACTAATTTTCTTTGCAACATTTGAATAAAGAAGAGATTCTTAGGTAATCTAAAATGTTTGGGGTGTTGATAAAGACAGGGGACTGATACAAAAGATGTTTTAAACATTGAAAAAATTTGGCAGTTTTTTGAATATGGGTGAGGTATGAGTGACAATGAAGAATCAAAGATGAATTCTAGATACAAAACTAGGAGAAATAAAGATTATGAATATTAATTTAATATGGGGAATTATGAGAAGATGGTAGAGTATGTGAGAAATTTCCTTTGTCTTCTAAGGATTTGAGGAGAGAAGGAGAAATTGAAGAGTTGTGACCAAAATCTTTAAGCATTTATTTCTGCCAAAGTACTTTTCTTTCATCTTATTCTCCTTTTCAGCATGTATTCCATATTCCATATGTGTATGTATGTATATGTATGTATATATGTATATATGTGTATGTGTGTATGTATGTATATATAGGTAAATCTAACTTCATAAGGGCTTTTCAGAATTAACCATGTTTGATGGGTTATAATTTTTTATCATTATTTAAGGTGGACTGAGAAAACAAAATATATTAATGTATTGTAACAGCACACAGGCACAAATTACAATTTACTTTTGCTAAGTAGTACATAGTCATATTGATATTAATAAATGGAAGAAATGTGTATTCTGAAGGTAAGTGGCATTGTAAGATCTTTATTCAACTTTAACAATAAAATTCATTTACTATAATTTTAGGGAAAATCTAAATTAGTTCATATTCTTCAATAACTAAGGATTAAATATTACACACATGTAACATCCCTTTCTAGTGTTCATTTCCAATTCCTACTGGCATTGTTGGGATGGATACCCAGCAGTGATCAGTCTTACTCCCTCAAGGTTTATGGAGTAACTATGTGCAAGGTTAAGAGTCTTCACTATTTATTATCAACTACACATAATTTGTTTTAGAAAAGATATTTACTAAACAAGTATGATAAGGAAAGTTGTTATGAAACATTGCCTCAGACCAGGAACACCCCACCCCTTACCCTAACATATATACCATACCTTAGTAAAAGAATTAATTTTAACACATGGAACCAGAAGAAAAACCCACTTCCTGATTATTAGAAATCCCTTTCTTCCTTCAGGGAGATCTCATAAAATCTTCCTTAGGTGGTACAGTTAATGCTCTTGTAGAATCCTGAATGTCTACTGTTTTCTTAGTATGTTTTATTTTCATAAACAGAAATTTCTATCAGTCATTACTACTCTGGGGATACAGCTACTAATGTGGCTGAGAACTCTAGAGCTTCTGAATTTTTGAAATGGGGGGAAAAATGAGATTCTCCTTCTTCCCTAACCTCCCCAGGTTTTGATAAAGTCAACTGACTTGCACCTAAAATACTGTGTTTCAAACTGTCACAGATACACAAACACATATTTGTGAGCATATTTATAAATAAACACACACATGTATATATATTCACATTTAATCATTGAAATACATTTTCAATACATAATCCCATTGTATAAATACATTTAGATATATGTATATATATCTATTAAGATATATATATATATATATATATAATTGTATAAGTATGTAAACATGTAAGTGTAACATATGCATATGTGTATGTGTATATATACATGTACATAAGTATACACACACACACACACTGAGTTTACTTTTGAATGATTGATTTGAACAAGAGATTTAGGCTTTACTTATACCTATACAAACATTCTAGAAATGTGTGTGTGTGTGTATATGTGTGTGTGTATATATGTGTAAACTTGCTCCCAGAGAATGCTTATAATTTAAGAAGAATATTACATAAAACAGATTCCTGCCCTCAAAAAAATTGTTCATCTATAGGAATAAACAGATATTAAAAACTAAAAACAAGATAAGACAAATATAAAGTAATTTTAAGGATAGAGTGTAGGAGGGAGAGGAACTAAGAGTTGGGACCACTGGTAGTTTCTTGGGAAAGTTAATGTTTGAAAATAAAATTGAAGAGAGATCACATTTGAGACATAGAAATAAGTTCTTCAAAGCCAAAGAAGTAAGAGAAGGAATGTCTGGTATGGGAAAATAAGAGGTAAGCCAGTTTGGCTACAGTGTAGAAATCATAAACAGAAGCAATGTGTGATTATCCTGGAAAAAGAGATTGGAGATAGATTATCAAGAGTTTTAAATATTAAATTGATTTATTTAGGATCACTAAAGATTCTGGAATAAGAAGTGAAAAGGTCATTAGGAATATCACTTTAGAAGCCACACAAAAGGAAGAAGAGATTGGGTGGAGGGACACTAAATAAGAATCTAAGCTTTAGTGTAGTAAAAATAAATAAATAAATAAATAAATTAAGGTATAATCTAAGATGTCTGGGGTGTTGATAGAGACAGGGGACTGATACAAAAGATGTTTTAAACATTGAAAATAATTTGGCAGTTTGTTTTTTTTTTTGAATATGGGTGAGATATGAATGACAATGAAGATTCAAAGATGAATTCTAGATACAAAACTAGGAGAAATAAAGATTATGAAAATCAGTTCAATATGGGGAATATTAGAATTTATTTATTAGAATATATTTAATATAGGGAATATTAGTAGAATAGGTGAGAAATGTCCAATCTTTCTAGATTTCTTTCACAGACAAAACAATCACTAATGCTTTAATCTTCATCTTTCTTGAATATAAGTTAAGAATTTTTCATTTATCAGGTCCAAAGAATTTTTTTTTATATTAAAGGAGAAAATTTCCACAATGTTATGGCCATCTCTTTATTTTTATCCCTCAAGATTAATACAGTTTTGTATTAATGCTAGCCATTGTTTGAGGAAGAAGTTGTTTAATTTATAGTTCTTTGAGCTACATATCTCAAAGGCATCCATATGCATCAGGTGGCAAATAAGATATTTGATTTAATTACTTTAATTTAAAAGTCATACTAAATCTATTTAGGAATGATGATAATGGTTTTAAGCTTAAGATTGATTGCTTGATTATGCTTACACAATCTCCCCGGAAAAAAAAAAAAAAGTCACATTTTATATGAATTGTTGTTCACATTGTTATATCGGTGGCATATTTTAAATAAATAATAGTTTTCTGTTTGAACATCATATATTCTAACTTTCTCATAAAATATAAATGTTATATGTATTTGCAGCACATTAATAAGCTATGAATGTAAAATTGAATCAAAGACTTTAGAATAATCAAGAAAGGCAATATATGTTTAAAGACAGTTTCTGGAAATATTTTCAATAATTATTAAATAAGTGGCAAATGTCCTTTGTATTTTTGTGCATTTTTGCACACCTTTTATGCAATTCAGACAATATATTATATTTTAAATGCTCATAAATATTTTTTCTTATTATACAAAATCTGAATGCTTTGCATATAGTACACTTTTAATTGGCTTGTATGTAGTGAGTTCACGATCTTCTCATCCTTTGTAACAAATGTCTTCTGTTAAGAAAAGTAGAATCAAACATGTCTGAAAGAAGCTGGTAAAATGTCTTGCTATGAATTTACCAACTAATGTGAAGTATTTGAGTCAATAGTTACATATCTTATACCACTTCACCAATTTCAAGTTTTATAGAAAGGTTTAATCACTTTTCTTGATGTCATGCATTCTACCAATGATATGGGAGATTTATGGTTTTCATTTAATCCATACTCAAATTCATGGAGTAGTTTCATCACACTATTTGGGATACTAAAAAAATATGGCATCTCCAGAGCTCTAATAGTCAACATTCAAGGATTGTTGTCAGGCCTTCATAATTCCCAGAGTAGTCTCAGGATGCATAAACTCTTTACTACACCTCACCTTTTTGGTATACTTTAACTTTATCATTCCTCTCCTTTTTCTTCTATACAGAAAATGAATTTGACTTGAAGATGATAGTTATTAGTTATTATCATTATTATAATTAATCCCTTAAATAACCTCATTTTCATAGTTTTATATGTTCTACTTTAGTCAAAATAAATCATTTCTGTGCCTCTATACTTCCCTCCCTTCTATAACTTCCCCCTCACAAGAGAAACCCTATCAATTTTCCCTCATTCATTTTTAGGTAGAAGGAAAATAAAATATGTAATTTGTTTAGAGAAAGAAGTTTACTTAGTAAAAGGTGCATCATTAGAAACTGAACCATCAGCATAAAGATCATCTGAAACAGATCATAAACTGTCTTCTGTCCTTCACCATATATATATATATATATATATATATATATATATATATATTATATATATATATATATATATATATATAAATAATCCCCAAATCATTAAGAAAACACAATCTATTACTTGAAAAACACTTAACTTTCTAAAGCTTTAGGAAAATGTTTGTTTTATAGATACTTTTTCATTTTGTTCATTAGATCTGTGCTCTGAATATATTTATCTACAGATTAAAATGGAGCTGTCCAACTTTCAAAAGGTTCTTTCCTCTCAATCCATTAACTGCAACGACACCCTCTTAATGTCTTTTTCCCACTATTCTGACCACTATACTTCATGCTTTCTCAACACTTTTAAACAATGTAAACAGTCACAGAGGAGGAAATGATGTAAATTACATTTAATTTTTATTTTTATGGTAATTATACTTCAGGTAAAACTTTCAAACAGAAGCAAATAAATAAAAAAGCAATTTTATTGAGGATAACTAAGGTTCTTTGAGAATTTTTTGTTTGCTGTCTTTTGGGGGGATTTTTTCTTTACTTATTTTATTTTATTTTCTTGGAAATATTCATAAAGGCCTTTTAGTTCAGGATGGGTCAGTTCTCAGAAAATTATCAAGTAGGCTGTATGCCTATGGGGAAGTCTCAACTCACCATTCATTACCCCTTTGCCTCTTTCCAGGAAATAAATGAATTACTAGGTCCCACCTTCCATGTAGCTCTCTTTTGTCTGTCAGCTCATCTTCTAAATTCTCAGCTTATAAGGTTTAAGATAGGACCTTTCAGAGACTTTAACGAGGTACTAGATCATATTACTTATATAAAGACCCTTATCTATGAAGGTTTGGAACAGGGAAGAGCAGGTCTATAAGAATTGGGAATTGTCCAACTAGAATTACTAAAAACAAAATAAAAGCAACATCTTTAAAACAATTCATTAGTAAGAATGAACTGACTTTGGATAAGATACCTATCAAGTATAAGCTATTAAAATAACATAATTCTAGATTTAATAAGGATAAACAGTGGGATGAAGTGGAGATATTAAATCACTAGATTTGGAATCAGAGGATCTGAGTGAAATGCTAAGTCTTTCTGTCTGACTTGGATGTGCTCTTTGGCAGCTAAAACTTAATCTTTGTAAAATGAGAACTTTACAATATTACATATATATATGATAAAATATTGTAAATATTTACAATATTTACAGAATACTTCCCATTTCCCAGAATTGTTATGAGGACCATAGTGTTCTGGTTGGTTTTCTGGAGGTCTTTGGACCAGGCTTCCTTTTTGCTAAGTAATCACCATGAGAATAGCCAGGGATGAAGTCCAAATTCTTTATTATCTCCTTCAAAGTCTGTCTCCTTCACTTCAGGCCTGGCCAGCTTTCTAGAGGTCCTTCAGATAGAACTTAGTTTCAGTAGAGGAATGAAGGAGAGCCACCAGGAGCCTGATTAAAGATGAAATGTCTCTCTGAATCCTAGGGCTTGTATTCCAGCCTCCAGTCATCACAAAGGTGGGAGATAAAAAGAATGTCTCTCCTTGGTTCTGAGAGCTTGGGCTCCTGCCTCCAGTCCTCTGTCTTTTCTGAATCTGACCCTTGTCCTAGTTTATATGCTCTATTATAATGAGATCATTTACAGTATACTGAGTATAAACCAATCATTATATCACTAGGGAACTATTATTTGTTGTAAGATTAAATCAATCAAACTGAACTAGAGAACTATTAATCACCATGCTAAACTAGATAACCAATGTATTATCAATTCCACTGAATTAACACCTTATAAGAATCTTTGTGTCAAATACAAAGGTCTAGCCCAACATCTTCTTCTTTCTCTTGTTTTATGTTCTACAACATAGACTTCTCAGGGAGGTGAGAACCTCAAAAAGGAGTTGATCATGCCCCTCCAGACTTTTCAGAAAGGGGGATGAAAACATCATAAAAAGAGGTGATCAAGCCCTCCTTGACAGTCTTAAGAAGGGAAATGAAAACGCCAAAGGTAAATGGGGAATCAAATCAGATTAGCAGGTTTCTGAAGGGTCTCATTTGAATCAGGTATACATAAATCCATTAATCCTGGCACATAGCAATATAGCACAAGCTAGCAGTGACTTAACAAAAAGCATGAATCTACATGAGGAATTATACATATCCATAAGTCCTAAAAATAGTCCAAAACCAATCTATTGTCTATTACTTCATGCTTCAGGGAATCCAATAATTCCTAGAAGTTTTGAAGTCCTGTATCAGTCTTATCAAGCATTAAGGAATCCAATAATTCCTGATGGTTTTCAAGTCCTGCAACAATCTTATCATATGTCAGAGAATCCAATGATTCTTGCTGGTTTTGAAGTTCTCTAACAATCTTATCAAAAATTTTTCGTCTCACGGAATCCAATGATTCTTGAGGATTTTAAAATCTTGCAACAGTTTCAATAACCATGCTCTTTCAGTCTCAGATATTTCTTAGGCCTACTCCTTTGTTTCAAGGTTTTTCTCTTTTTCTGTCTCTCTGATGGACAAGGTGAATACAGCTCGTTGGCACCCATCTAATTCCTTCTCCATCTGTAGAGATACAAGCAAACCCACTCCCCCCAAGCAGTTAACCTATTCACCACTTTCTGGGTCTTTCCTTATCACCTGGCAATTACATTAGAGCTTCTTGCACTGGACACTGCCCTTCTATTGAGTTATAAAACCTGTATTCTCCACAATTGTAATCCCTTTCTCCCATCAGACTGCTTCTCTACTGATTGATCATCTCAGAGTCCTGAACTTCTAAGGACTCTCTGGGTGTAAACTCGGGTTGTCATCATGTCCCACCCGTTTTTGGTTTGAGGTCTTTGAGCTGGACCCTACCTCTCATTTCCTTGGGTCAATCTACATTCTGAGGCCCAGTGGAAGCCCTTATTGCATTTTGAACATGGAGTTTTGTCTCTTGAATAACAGAATATGCATTTATTTTTAAATCAGATATATCCTGTCTTTCTTTTTTAGCTTTACTTAATGCCTTTTGTAATCTTGTCATAGAGGGTAGACAAAGCTGTTTCATAGATGGTACTAATTGTGTTACTGCCACTCCCCCTCCTCCTTCTCCTTCTTCCCATGAAGGATTAATTGAGGGGGGGGTAGGTCATGAGATGGGTAATGCCCTAATGGCTCCTGCTGTGAAGCACCATACTCCTTAATTTAATAAGCTTTGTACTTAACTCCTTTTTTGTCTAATTATTCATGCTTTTCACCTAAATTGTCAGCATCCCCTTTCTGCTGTTTCTCCTTTTTCCTAATTCCAATACTTATACAATTCCTTAAAGCCAATTGTTTTTAAGTTATAGGTATGGAATGTTTCCTTAGCAGTTGAATTAGGACCATTATCATTGTAATATTCAATTAATTGCTCTCCTAGTAGTTTCCACTTGTCTGGCTCTAATTCTTCTTCCTTAGAGAACCAAGGAGTCAAGTACTGTAATGTTTCTAAAAGTCCAGTGATCTGCTCCCAAGTTCCAATCAAACTTTGGCTTTTTATTAGTCTAACTATGCTCGCTACACATTTTCCTTGTGGTCTAAAAGGCTGTTTTCTAAACATTTGTCCCATTTCAGCTGACACACTAGGTTAGCCCTTAACAAAGTTTCCTTCATGTCTGTTTTTATACTGACCTTAATTTCTCACAGATGTAGGTCCTTAGCCGCATGTTCATATGCTAAAATGTAGTGTTCTGGTTAGTTTTCTGGAGGTCTTTGGGCCAGTGTTTGTTTCAGCTGAATAATCATCATGAGAATAGCCAGGGATAAAGTTCAAATTCTTTATTATCTCTTTCAAAGTCTGTCTCCTTCACTTGGGGCTTGGCCGGATTTCTGGAGGTCCTTCAGATGTTACTTGGTTTCAGTAGAGAAATGAAGAAAGTCACCAAGAGCCTAATCAAAGATGGAATGTCTTTCTGTATCTGAGGGCTTGTGTTCCACCTCCAGCCACCACAAAGATAGGAGAGGGAATGAATGTCTTTCCTTGGCTCTGAGAACTTGGGATCCTGTTAGGTTCTTACTAAGTGCTAACGAGATAATGAGATGTTAGGTTCTTACTAAGTGCTGTCTGTACATAACATTTCTCTAGTCCACACCTTTTGGTTCTGGCCTTTAAGGGTAGTTTTACCGCTTTGAACTTTTGAGGAGGAGCTTACATGTTTAAAAGGAGCAAGTTTATTGGTAGAAGTAATTTGCCGGCGGAGCCAAGATGGCGGAGAAGATACATGCAACTGTGTAAGCTCCTTTCTTCCCTTACAACCAACTAGATTTAATCAGCCTCAGAAATAGCGTTGGACTGATAGAATCCACAAGGACTGGAAGCACGACTTACCTACCAGCTGAAGAGAATCTGGAGTTTCAACAGGAAAGGTCAGCTCCCAGGGGAGGAAGAAGAGAGGCCAGCGCAGACGGTGGGGTAGTGGCACACTGCGCCCGTCACACTGGGGAGGGCTCTGGGATCAGAGAATCCACTGAGATAAAAGAATCTGGCACAGGCTGTTAGCTCTTCTCTGCTTATAATACAGCAATTCAGAAGAGAAATCTAAGCAACTTTAAAATTTAAAACCAGATTGGATCTTCCCTGATCCCTAGGGTGACTCAGCAGATCTCAGCACTGAGGGTGTGGCTGACATAGGCAATCCAGGCTTTTACCTCGGGGTAGTTAAGAGATTGAAGAGTGGGATTGAAGAGGGGTAAATAGATCAAAAAGTAATTGGAAACTGAATAATCTCATCTTAAACAATGACTGGGTGAAACAGCAAATTATAGAAACAATTAATAATTTCACCCAAGATAATGACAATGATGAGACATTATACCAAAATCTGTGGGATGCAGCTAAAGCAGTAATAAGGGGAAATTTTATATCTTTAGAGGCTTATTTGAAGAAAATAGAGAAAGAAAAGATTAACGAATTGGGCTTGCAACTTAAAAGGCTAGAAAAAGACCAAATTAAAAACCCCCAACCAAAAATTAAACTTGAAATACAAAAATTAAAAGGAGAAATCAATAATATTGAAAGTAAAAAAGCTATTGAATTAATAAATAAAACCAAGAGTTGGTTTTATGAAAAAGCCAATAAAATAGATAAACCTTTGGTAAATCTGATCAGAAAAAAGAAAAAGGAAAATCAAATTGTTAGTCTTACAAATGAAAAGGGGGATCTTTCCACCAATGAAGAGGAAATTAGAGAAATAATAAGGAGTTACTTTGCCCAACTTTATGCCAATAAATTTGATAACTTAAGTGAAATGGATGACTTCTTCCAAAAATATAGGCTTCCTAGATTAACAGAGGAGGAAATAAATTGCTTAAATAGTCCCATTTCAGAAAAAGAAATAGAACAAGCTATTAATCAACTCCCCAGGAAAAAAATCCCCTGGACCAGATGGATTCACATGTGAATTCTACCAAACATTTAAAGAACAATTAGCCCCAATGCTATATAAACTATTTGAAAAAATAGGGGATGAAGGAGTCCTACCAAACTTCTTTTATGACACAGACATGGTACTGATACCTAAACCAGGTCGATCGAAAACTGAGAAAGAAAATTATAGACCAATTTCCTTAATGAATATTGATGCTAAAATCTGAAATAAGATATTAGCAAAAAGACTTCAGAAAATCATCCCCAGGATAATACAATATGATCAAGCAGGATTCATACCAGGAATGCAGGGCTGGTTTAATATTAGGAAAACTATTAGTATAATTGACCATATTAATAATCAAATTAATAAGAACCATATGATCATCTCAATAGATGCAGAAAAAGCATTTGACAAAATCCAACATCCATTCCTACTAAAAACTCTTGAGAGTATAGGAATAAATGGATTATTCCTTAGAATAATCAGGAGCATATATTTAAGACCTTCAGTAAGCATAATATGCAATAGAAATAAACTGCAACCTTTCCCAGTAAGATCAGGAGTGAAACAAGGTTGCCCACTATCACCATTACTATTCAATATAGTACTAGAAACACTAGCCTCAGCAATAAGAGCCAGGAAAGAGATTCAAGGAATTAGAGTAGGAAATGAGGAAATCAAACTATCACTCTTTGCAGATGACATGATGGTATACTCAGAGAACCCCAAAGACTCTGCTAAAAAGCTATTAGAAATAATTCAGAATTTTAGCAAAGTGGCAGGATACAAAATAAATCCAAACAAATCCTCAGCATTCTTATATATCACCAACAAAATGCAACAGCAAGAGATACAAAGAGAAATTGCATTCCAAACAAATGTTGAGAGTATAAAGTATTTGGGAATCCATCTACCAAAGAAAAGTCAGGAATTATATGAGAAAAATTACAAGACACTTGCCACAAAAATAAAGTCAGATTTAAATAATTCTAAAGACATTCAGTGCTCTTGGATAGGCCGAGCGAATATAATAAAGATGACAATACTCCCCAAAGTAATCTATTTATTTAGTGCTATACCAATCAACTCCTAAGAAACTATTTTAATGACCTAGAAAAAATAACAACAAAATTCATATGGAAGAATAAAAGGTCGAGAATTGCAAGGGAACTAATGAAAAAAAAGTCAGAGGAAGGTGGTCTAAGTGTACCTGATCTAAAGCTATATTATATAGCAGCAGTCACCAAAACCATTTGGTACTGGCTAAGAAATAGAACGGTAGATCAGTGGAACAGATTAGATACAAAGGACAAAAAAGGGTACATCTATAGCAATCTAATCTTTGACAAACCCAAAGATACCAACATTAGGGATAAAAATTCATTATTTGAAAAGAACTGTTGGGAAAACTGGAAATTAGTATGGCAGAAATTAGATATGGATCCACACTTAACACCATATACCAAGATAAGATCAAAATGGGTCCATGATTTAGGCATAAAGAATGAGATCATAAATAGTTTAGAGGAACAGAGAATGGTCTACCTATCGGACCTGTGGAGGAGGAAGGAATTTATGACCAGAGGAGAATTAGAGATCATTATTGATCACAAAATAGAAGATTTTGATTACATCAAACTAAAAAGTTTCTGTACAAACAATACTAATGCAAACAAGATTAGAAGGGAAGTAACAAATTGGGAAAATATTTTTAAAAGTAAAGGTTCTGACAAAGGTCTCATTTCCAAAATATATAGAGAACTGATCCTGATTTATAGGAAACCAAACCATTCTCCAATTGATAAATGGTCAAGGGATATGAACAGACAATTCTCAGATGATGAAATTTAAACTATTTCCACTCATATGAAAGAGTGTTCCAAATCACTACTGATCAGAGAAATGCAAATTAAGACAATTCTGAGATACCACTACTCACCTGTCAGATTGGCTAAGATGACAGGAACAAATAATGATGAATATTGGAGGGGATGTGGGAAAACTGGGACACTGATACATTTTTGGTGGAGTTGTGAAAGAATACATCCATTCTGGAGAGCAATTTGGAGCTATGCCCAAAAAGTTGTCAAACTGTGCATACCCTTTGACCCAGCATTGCTGTTATTGGGATTATATCCAAAAGAAATACTAAAGAGCGGAAAGGGATCTGTATGTGCCAAAATGTTTGTGGCAGCTCTTTTTGTTTTAGCTAGAAACTGGAAGTTGAATGGATGTCCATCAGCTGGAGAATGGTTGGGTAAATTATGGTATATGAAGGTTATGGAATATTATTGCTCTGTAAGAAATGACCAGCAGGAGGAATACAGAGAGGCTTGGAGAGACTTACATGAACTGATGCTGAGTGAAATGAGCAGAACCAGTAGATCACTATACACTTCAACAACAATACTGTATGAGGATGTATTCTGATGGAAGTGGAAATCTTCAACATAAAGAAGTTCCAACTCACTTCCAGTTGATCAATGATGGACAGAAATAACTACACCCAGAGAAGGAACCCTGGGAAGCGAATGCAAATTGTTAGCACTACTGTCTATCTACCCAGGTTACTTATACCTTTAGAAGCAAATAATTAATGTGCAACAAGAAAATGTTATTTACACACATATATTGTATCTAGGTTATATTGTAACACATGTAAAATGTATGGGATTACCTGCCATTGGGGGGAGGGAGTGGAGGGAGGGAGGGGATAATTTGGAAAAATGAATAAAAAAAAAAAAAGAAGTAATTTGCCCACAAGCCCTTGCATTCTCACACGCCCATTCTCTGGGAGGATAAAAGAAGACACCATTGAGCAAGGAGTGAGTTTACTCTAGGTCAGAGTTGGGACAGTGACATGGAGGAGGAGTCTGGCTGGGAGATTGAGTTGAGACAGCAGATCTCCTCCCAGAGAGTGATTGGCAGTTTCTGGAGACAGAACATTACAGGCTCCTGCCTCCAGTCCTTGGTCTTCTCTGAGTCTGACACTGGCTGAGTTTGTCCCAGTTCATATGCTCTATTATAATTAGATTGTTTATAATATGTTGAATATAAAACAATCATTATATCACTAAGGAACCATTATTTGACGTAAGATTAAATCAATTATACTGAACTGGAGAACTATTAATAACCATGTTAAACTAGATAACCATCATCTCATCAATTCTACTGACTTAACACCTTGTAAGAATCCTTGTTTCAAGTACAGATTCTGGTCTATTACAAGGACCAAATGAAATAAAATGTGAAAAGTGGTTAGCCTGGCACACAGTAAATGCTTGCCTCCTTTCCCAGAAATTAGGGTTTTTTTTTTTTTTTGTTTGTTTTGTTTTGTTTTATTTGTCAGTTATAAAATGCATGTTGAATGAGAAAGTATCTAAGATTCAATGAAGCTATGGTCCTATGACTTCAGAGGCTAACCTAAATAATATCCTCTATAACATCCCAAACAATCTATTATTGAGGTTATATATTTTCTTTATATGGTATGAAGGCATAGAGAATTCACTATCGCTACTTTTCAGCAGTTCTAATTATTAGTATGTTTTTCTTATGTATCCCCCTAATTTGTCTTTTTGCAACCTCAACCTCTTACTCTTAGTTTGGCTCTCTAGGGTCAAGCAAAATAAATCTATCTTCCACAAGACATCTACTCAACTACTGAATCTTCTTCTCCAGAATAAGATACTAATGCTCTTCAACATCCTTGTCACCTTCTCTGACATTTATCCCTTTGTATTTGGCCAATTGAATTGTTTTGTTCATTGCCCTCCTTTTTTTTTTTTTTTTTTTTTTTATTTCACAAATTCTCTTTTCCAATGAATTGGTATCTTTTTCATATCTATTTTATAAGGAGGTATATGCTTTTTCCATTTCATCAGATCTATTTTGTAGGGAGTTATATGCTTTGTCCATTTCATCAAATCTATTTTAAGGAGTTTTATACAGATAATTTCTGTTTTTCCTTTTCCATACCCTCTTGCAAAGATTTCATTTCCTTTCCCCTTTTTTCTTCTCTCTTTTAAGATCCTTTCTGAGATCATCCAAGAAAGCTTTTTGAAATGGGGACCAGCTCATATCTCCCTTTGGGGTTTCATCTGGAGTTGATTTACCTTTGAGACCCTCAGAGTGTGAGGTCTGTTCTCTCTTTCTCCATAAAAGTTACCTATGAGTTCCTTTTATTTTTTTGCTCATTTTTAAAGGGTTTAAATCTGCTCTTAAGGCAAAGGAGTGGCAGCTGTTTCTGACAGACTTCCGGTGCTGGGTAATTGTGGCCAGGGGCCTAGTTCTTCCAGGGCTGAGTGGCTTACTATTTACTTTTTGTTTTGGATACTCACCTGCAACCAGGACAGAGTCCCTACGAGTCTCACAGAAGGTATCCTGGTGAAAGCTACAACATGCTGGCTCTCAGCTCCAGCTTCTTGCCCCAAGCTCCCTGTGCTGCAGTCTGGGATCAGTAGACTGTCCCCCTACCCCTTTAAAACAGACCTATTCTGGAGTTCTTCCAAGTTATCTTCTTCTGGAAATGTGTTGATTTCCAAATATTTGTGGGTTCTGTATCTTCAAAACCAGTTTAGAGGCTTAATCTAATGATGGTTTGATAGAAAAGTCAGAGCATATAGAAAGTCATATCTGTTCTCCACCATTTTGGCTTCATCTCTCCAGCAATTCTCAATTCACACACTAGACCAAGTAAGGACAGTATGATGGACTCAAGACAAGTAGTCTTTTTTGTTACTTCCATTTGACAGACAATCTTCAAACTAGCAAATCAAAAAATGACAAATCTTTTAGAATAACAGTAGATGATTAAAATTTCTTTAAATGTATACTACTTAACCACAATCAGATTAAAAAATTCAGTTGATATTTCTAGATATCAAGTAAGAGGAAACAAGCATAACACTTGCTGACCTTCATGTCTGGAAGTCTTGGATTCAAGATCTATCTCTGTGTGTATCCAATGAGTCTCTTAATTTCTCACTCATCAATACAACTCTGTAAAATAAAATTCACACTTATAAAATTAGTATAAAAATATATGCTCTACCCACCTCCTGGAATTTCTATAAGAAAAGTACTTTGTAAACAATGTTGATAGAGCTAGAATGTATGATTTCTCTCCATAATCTTTGGTCTAAGTGAATGGCCTTGGGAATTATATAGGTCAAAGGTGGGATCTGAATCTAGGTCCTCCTGGCTCTACAACATTCTGCCTCACATAAATTAGCCTTATGGCACCATATAAATCTGAGTTTTTATTATTTTATTCTTTAGTGATGCTAATAATCTTTTCTAGAGACTTACAGAGTAAGAATATCATAGCCAGATTTCTAGACAGTCAGCTAAAGATAACTTTGTTATTTAGAATCACTTTAAAAGCAGCATATGTTTAAATTGATTTGAAAGAATCTGGGGAATATGTAAAAAATCTGCACTTGGTTTATGTAAACAACAAGTGTGTAATTATATTTGTTTTGCGTTGTGTTGTTTTGATCTGGACCTGTACTTTCATGAGATGTCTTGCATTTATAATCTCTTAAAGTTGGCTAGAAAGAGAATCATGGATTTAGACGTAGAAAGACCTTTGAGCCCATGAAATACAAGCCTGTCATTTTACAAATGAAGATCAGACACAGAGAAGTTAACCGATTTGCATAGGGTCACACAGCCAGTAAGTATCTGATGTGGGATTTGAATTAAGGTTTTCCAAAGTCAAAATCAAGTACATTAGAAATACATATACAAAACACACACACACACACACACACACACACACACATATGCATACAAATGCACAGACATATCTTGAGTATTTTTAGGCATTTAACATGTAACTTTTATTTTGGTAGTTGCGTTACTTCAGTCATGCCCAACTCTTCATATACCATTTTGGGTTTTTCTTAACAAAAATACTAGAGTGGTTTGCCCTTTTCTCCTCTAATTCATTTTACACATAAGAAAATGAAGCACACAGGATTAAATGACTTGTCCAGAGTCACAAAGCTAAGTATCTGAACACAGATTTGAGCTCAAGAAGATGAGCTTTTATGATGATAAGCTTGGAACTATATCCACTATGCCCCCTATCTGCTCATTTAAAAAACTAGTCTGCATTGAATTTTGTAGATATATATATAGAGGTCAGTTTAAAATCTTTCAAAGTTTTAAAATAATTATTAAAGAGTTGCAAAATGATTCACATGCAGTACCTAATAGAGGTACTGTACCTCTGTACAGATCTGTGCATTCGCATACAGCACCTTTATTATTCTTCACAATACCTCTGTGACATAGTTAGCAAAGGAATTATCATCCCTCTTTTACAGCTGAAGAGACTGGTTTGAGGGAATGAAAGTGACTTGTTTATGGCAACCTAACATCACAGAGATAATAAGAGCCAGAGGCAGAATTTCAATCCAAATTATTTTGATTCCAAATCCATGTCCTACAAGAGATTTTGATTAATCAGTATTTCCAATACTTTCCTAAACTGATATTCATGGATTTTCATGTCCCATAAAAGAACATTAAAAAGAATAAAAATTCTCTGAGGTATACTGTCTTATCCATACATATGAACAATCACGATCTAGGCTTTCCCAGGAGACCAGAGGTCACAATATAAACAGATGGTGATGTGATCATTAGAACAGCCATCAGCTAACACAGCTGTCTTTAAGTGAGGTATCTGACTGTTTGTAAATTAAGGAATTCTTAGTATGTATATGCCAGTTGCTGAAGATAACCATAGATTGTAGACTTTGAGTATTAATTTAATACTTATCTGTTAGGAACATAAATAATAAATAAAATATTGAATAAAAACCTTCCATTGAAAATTCTAATATTCTATAGAGACTTTCATATACTTTGTATAATTGGAACTAAGGAAAGCCTAGATTTAACACCAAATTTGTTAACCAGTTGGTTATATGATATTATTCAAGTCAATAAACAATTGCAAGTATCCCAACTGAATCTCTGAGTCCAGAAAGTATAGGAAGTGCCAGAGTTACATCAGTGAAGGAAACTTCCACATTGATAAGCCTCTAAGCAAGGAGGGGAGAAAGTAGTAACACTTCTACTATTAATAAAAACTTATAATAACATAGCATCTTTAAGCCAATAAAATCATTTCTTCACAATAATTTGCTGCAGCAGACAGTACAGATGTCATGGTACTGTTCCTAAATGTCCCTGCCACAACTGTATTTTGTGCTTGTTAATTACATGCTCATTGTACTAACTTGTATTTGTGTCATCCATCTATCCCCATTATCCTAATATTAAACAACAGAACAAAATAAAACACAACATAATAAAATGCACAATACCACACCATCCTACACAAGATAACACAATAAATATTATATAATACATTATAATATGTATGTTTATTAAGTGCCTATTATGTATTAGTTGCTGGAAAAGGGAAAAAAAGAAATATCAGTCATTTCCCCCAAGGAACTTACAGTCTACAAGTGTTCCATCATGGTTTTTTATTTCATCCTGCATTTCAGTTTTGCCAACATAAGAGATATCAAGGTATGTGGAGATGTACTATTTCCCAAAGCTAACACCCAGAAAACAGCTATGCCTTGAGCTTGGTATAATGACAATCCTTTGCTCTCTGGATGATCTCAGCCTCTGGCAATGTGGATTGTTCTGATAGGCACCAGGTGCTCAATGAGAGATTTATGATTTTATATTTGTTGGCACTCCCTCTATTTCTTAGGTACCTGAGAAATAGGGGGAGCGCCAACAAATGCCTGAGAACCAGAAGCAGGGATCTATCACATCTCTTAAAATATTCATAATCCCTGTTTCTCTTAATTGCCAAGTGTACTGAATCAGATACTGCAATCCTGTTTCTGTGAATTAACTCTGGTTCTATACCCCACTGAAGGATTACATAACTCAAAGATTCTTGAAGATTGTTCCCATAATACTAAGGAACACCTGCATAGGCCTGCCAAGAAAATTGCTATTCAAGACCTGAGAATGTGTCATAGTCCAGCCTGTGAATATCTATATCTATATCTATATCTATATCTATATCTATATCTATATCTATATCTATATTTATATAGATATAGATATATAGATAGATAGATATAGATATAGATAGATAGATATAGATATAGATATAGATATGTATATATATGTATGTATGTATGTATGTATGTATGTATGTATGTATGTATATGTTTACATATATAAATAAGTACTTTTTTGGGATGGGAGATGAGGGGAAGCTTCTGCATGTAAGTGTTTTCCACACTCTGAAATTAATCAAACTTCTGTTTGATCTCTGACTCTCCAATCTCTATCATCCTCTGTTTGGTTTCAGTCATCCACTGTTTAATCAGCTTCACTCTGGTTGAAAGAGTGCTACTAATATAATTGCAACATGGTGGGATAGAAAATTCCCAAGGCTTTTGGAAAGGCTCCAGGTAGGACTATGAGATTGAAATATTTTAGTACTCAGTTTCTCCTTAGGTTTTTGCAGAGTTAGTTTTTTTAAATGGGTTATAAATCCCCATTGTGTGTATTTTCTTCTTAGAGTAAGGATAAAATCTATAATCTTGACTAAATTGCCTAGAAATTCATACCACTGACTTTATTTTCCCTTTCTTTTAAGATGTTTCAAATGTGATTCACTCAATGTGTTATACCACATGGCAGAGGAGCAAAATGAGACCATGGGGGAGGTTACAATGTGCATTAGAGATCTACAAGCTTTTATACATACATACATATATAAAACCAATGCAGTCATTGAATCCCCTCAAGTACTTGGTAAAATTAATAGCCCACCATTTTAATCCAGGTATGGATAGCACATCAATTGGATGTTTGTGTTATTGCTGAAATTTCCAGCTCCCTGATGAACAAAGAAATGATAAACCATTATAAATAATCTAACAGTCATGCTCTAATATCCTACTTCTTCACAGAGCCAGTTTCCCAAATAGGAAATCGAGTACAACCACATAAAGAGACATGAGGAATCACAGATGTTTTCAAGGATTGCACAATCTCTTGAATTTTTTCAGACTTCTCGGTGTGTTGGATGACATTTCACAAAGCTTAAAAACTTTCTGAATTATTTTAAGACGAAAACCATGTGAATGTATGCATGACATTAACATAGTGAAATCATGTGCCCTGCAATGTCTTTGTAAATGTTCCAAATTATGCATTGGGAAAGGGTAGAGACAGTAACATTGTATTCATTACTGACATGTTGTCTCCTTCTTAATGGTCAATTCAATTAGTAATGAAATAGGAAGACACAACCAACTACTATTGATATTTGGTTTTTTTTTTCTGACCCATACTCCTACTAATCCCTTTATCTACTATCATTCATATCTTGATACTAAAGTATTATTTCTATGCAATTCTTCATGATATCTTCAAGCAAAGATACTATGTCATAAGTTGTCTTGATAACAAAAATCAAAAAATTATTTATCAGTTTACTACAGAATCTTAACAATGACTTGCAAAAAAAGTGGTATAAAATTAAGGAAATTTTTTTTATGAAAGAGATAGGTTTTTATGAAGGTACTAGGGTTAAGGACACAAGTTCAAATCCCAGAATCATCACTTTCTACCCACATAACTATGAGGAAATTATTTAATTTCAAATGTAATTTTCTTCTGACAAGATGACTCCCAAGGTCTCTTTCAGTTTTAGATCTACAATCTATGATCAATGAAATTATAATATACTGGATGTGTAATGAGAATATGTTAGAGCAACAGAAAATGTAAGGGGTATACTGAAATCTTGAAATAAAAAAAATAGAGGAAATCTTTTTGTATGGTATGTTAGTGGCTCATCCAAGAAGAAGTTATAAAAAGACATGGACAGAAGTCACATAATCCAGACATATTACAATTTACACTGATTCAGGAAATGATCACATTGATGACACCAGAGATTCATTGATGTATAAATGTAATACCAGCCTTTACCCTAACTACCTCATCACATAAATATAAATGAGAACTGAATTTTGAAGAATCAATAAGACTTAAACTGTACCTTATCAACTCTTAGAATTATTTTTATTTTACCAGTGCAAGAAAAGACAGTTCAAAGCATAATCTCTTATGCTTTAGGCAAGAGACATTTTATCAAATAGCACAACAAACTAAATGAACATAAAAGACCCCCATGTACACAGGGTATAGACTCTTCTGTAAGCTGGGATGCGACAGAAAGTTTAGAAAGGACACACATAGACAGGAATCTGATGTAAAAAAGATACACAGAAATGAAACAACATGGCCAAGAAATATCCATAAATGAGAACACATGCCAGGAACATATGAGGCTATACTTGGAGTGCACAAGCAAAGGAAGACTAAGGCCAGAATACATATGTGGATATGGCAATTTACACTTCTGATGCTACAGGATGTCTCTAGTAATGTTATTACACTTCTCTCTGAAAATAGCATAATCATCAATCTCCCTTACAACATGTTTTCTGTTCCCTTGGCAGAAGTATCCAAAATTACCTTACCTGTCTAAGCTTTAGTATTTATACTTATAAAACTGAGATAAAAATATATGTTCTACTCACCTCCCGGGATTGATGTGAGAAAAGTGTGTTTTGTAAACAATGTGTGTAGGACACAGTGGATAGATAAATATCTACTAGAGGGAAGAGGGTGGTGGGAGTAGCTAGCAAATATTTCCTTGTTGACTCAAACTTAAAGCTGTTTTGGAGTTCAACAGATTTTTATCAAAAGGCAAAAGAAACCCAAGGTACTGATTGTATATGTATAGCTATTAAGAGTCAGGAGGATCAAGGGAAACTAGGATAAACAATTAAGATGAATATTTAAGGAAGACAAAAGACTCTGCCAAGTGAAGATAAAAAGGAAGGCACAGGGCACCAGCTAGAATGATTGGAATGTTGAATTCAGGAAATAGCTAGTAGTCCAGATGGGCAGAACATAGAGTTGTTGTTATGTAAAAGAGTAATGTGAAATAAAAGTGGAAAAGAAAATTGAAGCTACAGTGTTGAGAACTTTAAATGTCTCAAGGAGAGAGATGTATTTCATCCTAAAAGTAATAGGGAATCAACAAATATTTTGGAACATGAAAGGAATAGGACCTGATCTGCACTTTATAAAGTTTGGTTGAGGAGCTATCTGAAGCAAGGATAGAATTTATAAAGGAGGAGAGATAAAGGACACTATTAAAATAATTCATATTAGTGATAAGGGCCTGAACTAGAGTGATACTTGTATGAGTATAAAGAAGGGAGTGGATCCAAGATTTAGCATGGAAGTAGAATGAATAAAACTGACAAATTAATAAAATATGACAAAATAAAGGGATAAAGAAGATTAATTGGGTAAAAGTATTAGGTAAAAGAAAGGCTGATTCTATGATTATGGACCTAAGAGAATTAAAAGATAATGAAAGGTCTCAAGAGATTTAGGAAAGTAGGGGAAATATTGGACCTAATAGGAAAGATGATAACTCTCATTTTTGATGTGCTAAATTTGAGATTGAGGTGATAAGTAGAATGGAAGAAAGTGAACTATTCTGAAGTAGTAAATATAACCACATACTTAATATAAAAAGAAACAAATTTCACTCCTTGGTTGTTTAATCTTGGAAAAGCCATTTTATTTCCCTAGGGCTCAATTTCACCACTTGTAAAATAAGGATGAAAGGTAATCATAGATACCTTGAGAGTATTGAAATATATGGTATATGGACATTTCCTTTTAACAATAAAGCATCAGAACTATAGGAATAATTAATGCTCAGAAATACAGGATGAAAAAATTGAAAGCCATCCAATGACTTACCATTGAGTTCTGAGAGGAGATATAGAAAGTCTTCATAACTGATACAGGAACAGCTAGGCGGCATAGTAGATAGAGTACTATATTTGAAGTCAGGAATCTCTCTGGCTTCAAATCTGGCCTCAAACATTTACTAATTGTGTCACTCTGAGCAAGTCACTTAACCCTTTTTGCCCCAGTTTATTCATCTGTAAAATGAGCTAGAATAGGAAATGCATATCACCCCAGTATCTTTACTGGGAAAAAAAAAAAAAAAAGATAAGATCATGATTTGTTAGATATAAGTGAAACAACTCAAAGACAACAACAGAAATATGACTGGCATAAGACTTGGGCAAGAGATTCTAGGGAAGGAGTGTTAAATGGAAGAAAGTCTAGTAAAGTGGAGATTAACTTGGTCCTAAGTGAGTGGGAAAATTAACCTGAATTAAAACATTGACTCTATGAATAAGATGCTTTAAATGAAAAAGGCATTGGATTAAATTTAACAGATATTTGTTAAAAATTTACTATGAGCAAAGTATTGAGTAAGAATTCAAGGAGAAAAAATAACTTTTTACTTCAAAGAACTTACATTCTATTGATGAAATCTAACATGTACATAAAAAAGTAATAGTATACAATAGTGTAGTTATAGAAGGAGAATTTGGATAATGAAATAAAAATAAAATCCTTAGGAGGAACTAATCACTCCAACTAAAAATTTGTATTTTGCTGGTTAGGAATGAAGTAAGTTGAAACTGGATTTATATGAATATATTTTCCTGGAGACTTGCAAATTTAGTGAAAAAGCTTTACATTGAAAAGGAAAGAGGAGGGAGAAAACTGTCTAGTTATCCAACAAGATACATTCCAATAATAGTTTAGCTCTAACAAAAAGAAAATCAGTAGAAGCATTCTACAATTCACAGGAGAAGATAAAATAAATCCCATGGTTTCTGATGTATCTCTCTCTCTCTCTCTCTCTCTCTCTCTCTCTCTCTCTCTCTCTGTATATATATATATATATATATATATATATATATATATATATACAAAAAAATAAATATAAGTGAGAATGTGAACTAAAGAACTTCGCAAAAATTTGAACTCATGAATGTCTTTGAAATAGAACTTAAGGACAATACTCTTATACATATATATATATATATATATATATATATATATATATATATACACACACACACACATATATATATATACATATACATATATATATACATATACATACATACACACATATATATATATATAAATCATAAAAAATATCTCTTTAGATTATAAGCAATTATAAATTATTTAAGGGAATTATATATAAGATTTTTAACAGTATCCTCTCATAACAAACCTAGAAGTAATTGAAGGAAAGATGTTCATAAAAAGCTTTGTGAGAGAGCCTATTAAGTAACATCATTCCAAAAGCATTTAAAGATGAAACTAGAATGATAAGAAGTGCATGAAAATGAAGTTTGTCAAGATATCAAAAAACAAATAAATTATCCATTAAATATAATGGAGCCTCAACATTTTTGACTCCATCATCAGTTCACAATGTTCTGAATGGCAACTTTAAAACACACACACACACACACACACACACACACACACACAATAGGAAGCACAACTCAAAGTAATTATGTACAGAGGAAATTCATTCTAGGGGGAAATAAATAAATTGAATTTCAAATTATTTGGTAAAAAGAGAGAAAGACAAATATTTGTAAAAATCACAGATATTATTACTATCAAAAAAGAAAGAGAAAAAAAATCATTGAGAACTACCTACAAGCCTACTTTTTCAACTCTACAAAATCTGTGTAAAAATGATCTATCTTTGCATAGAGGACATCTTTGATAAAGGTATGAGAAGAGAAAGAATAGGCAATCTCTTACACATATTATATTATAGTATGCTACCTCATTACAGTAACTCAATAAAATGAAATTCTTAGGGAGTACAAAATACAGTACATTTATTCTTTGTTAACTTTACAAAAAGAAAACATTTGATTTGGTAGAGAAAAATACTCTTGTAAAGGCTTTTCTTTAATAAAGTGACTCCAGACCATATATCAATATCAATCACAATTATTTAGAAATGATGACAAAGATTATTTAACCAGACTTCCTAAATATAAATATTAAAAGCATAATACAGAGAAATATAATTAAACTAAAGGTGCTAGCCACCTGTACTGTGGCAGTATCCAAGGAAAGTACTGTGCAGAATCCAAGTGAAGTGGATATTCCTTGAAACGAAATTTCTTTTTTATAGTTAATAATGTACTGATTACATCAAGCCATAGAATGGTTCAGAGCCTTTTCAAATATCTTCATAAGCACTCAAAATAATTCAAAATATAAAGGAAGTAAAACAAGGGAATAAAGAATTCTAATTTTACAGGTGAGGACATACAGTTGGATGGATGATCCATAAAGGTGATTCATTAGTACATGTACCCCTGTGGAGATGCAGCCTGGCAACTGCTACTGCAGCTGCTTCAGTAATAATTACTGAAGACATAGGGAAAAAAGAGCCAGCCTGCAAAGTCCTTGGCACGTAAAATGTTTTTTTAAGAGACATTAACATCTGTTTGGCCCTAAAGACTTCCATCTGACATCATTTTAAACTTTCTATATGTGTCATCTCTTCTATTAGAATATGAGCTTCTTGAGAGCAGAGACTGTCTTACTTTTCCTTTTGTGTCTCCAATATTTAGCAAAATGCTTTTTATATAGTAAGCACTTAATAAAAGCTTCATTCCTACATTTATTCTTTCTTTTATCCATGTGTCTTTGACAGAGACTACCCATATATCATGAGGCCAGAAATGAGAAAATCGCAGCATCACAAAAGTTTAGTTTGAAAGAATCTATACTCTAATTCATACATAAAGGAATCTCCATCATAGTATTATCAAGTTGGTAGCCCAGCCTTTTAGATAGCTTTAATTGTTAGGAAAAAAATTCCAATATTAGGCTTATTATTATTTACTTTGTCAGGGCAACTTTCACTCATCCTACTTGGCATATTCTGGTATATTCTTGGATGAACAGGAAGGGGTGAGCAGATTGGATAATATATGGGAAACTGAATTTCATTGTTTTTTTTTAATAACATTAAATAGTTCATAAAAATAACTTCCATTTAAAAATAATATCACATTACTGTGAAGCACAGAATATGTCTCCAAGGAACTAAATATGCATATCATTCAAAGGACAATAGTTGTGAGTAGCTACAGATTATTAGCATGAAAATAAGTATCCAGAAATGGCACAACATGCAAAAAGTAATGATGTAAAAAAAAAAGCCTGATATCAATATAAGCAAAATATGCTGATCTTGAAGGAAAATACATCAAAACAAACATTCGTAGGTCCTGAGAAGAACAAGACAAATGAAAAAGGAAAAAGACACTTGAATATTATCATAGAAAAGAAATCATACAATAAAACTTACTATATGACTCTGGTTATGTAATCATAATTAACAGCTCATAACAGATTAAATTAATTCCCATTTTTTTTGTTTTTTAGTATTTCTTTTATTCAATATTTTAATTTTCCCCAGTTAGATATAAAACTATTTTTTACATTTATTTAAAAAAAATACTTTTGAGTTCCAGATTCTTTTTTCTCCCCATCCATTTCCATTAAGAAGTTTGTTAGGTTATGCAAAACATTTCCATAAAAGTTATATTGCAAAAAAAGAAATAGATTCCCCAAAGCTCTCAATTAAATAAAAATAAAAGTATGCTTCAATCTGTATTCAGACACAATCAGGTCTTTCTTTGGGTATGGATAGTATTTTTCATCATAAATCCTTCAGAGTAGTCTTGGATTATTGTATTACTAAGAATAGCAAACTCATTCATACCTGATCATATCCCACAACACTTCTATTACTTTGTTCATAGTATATGTCACTTTGCTTGAATTCATGGAAAACTTTCCAGGTTTTCTGAGAGCATCTTGTTTGTCATTTCTTATGGAACAATAATATTCCATCATAATCACATATAACAATTTATTCAGCTATTCTCCAGTTGATGGAGTTTCAATTCTTTGCCCTGAGAAATGAGCTGCTATAAATATTTGTGTACATACAAATCCCTTTCCTTTTAAAAAAAATCTCTCTTGGGATTGTTAGTAGTATTGTTAGGTCAAAGGATATCCATGATTTTATAGCCCTTTGGGTATAGTTCACATCTTTTGATCATTTTTCAATTGAGGAATGCCTCTTACTTTTTATAAATATGACTAAGTTCCCTAAATATTTGAGAAAATGAGGCTTTCATCAGAAAAAACTTGCTTCAAAATTCTTTTCACAATTGCTATTTCTAATTGATATCCTCCCCATCAATTCTATTCCTCTTTCTTATTTTGCTCTTCCCCTCCTCAAAAGTATTTTGCTTCTGATCACATTTCCACTAATATGCCCTCTCTTCTATCACCTTCCCCCCTTCTAGAATCCTCTTTCCCTCCTATTTTCTTTCAAAACAAGAGGTTACTATTCCCATATTGAGTGTGCATCTTATTTCCTTTTTAAATTGATTCTAATGATATTAAAACACACTCACTTCTCCTTACCTCCTCTTCTTCCTTTCCAAAATAAAAACTTTTTCTTGCCTCTTTTATAGCAGATAAGTTATGCCATTTCATCTCTCCTTTTAGCTTTCTTTCAGGACATTCCTGTCTTTTTAATTTTAATTTTTAAGATATTATCCCTTCATATTCAACTCACCTGTGCCCTCTGTCTATATAAACTCCTTAGAATTGTCTTAATAATCAGAAAGTTCTTAATAAGTTACAAGTTTCATCCTCCCATATAATAATAAACCTCATTAAGTCCCATATGATTTCCCTTTCCAAATTACTTCCTTATGCTTCTCCCGAATCCTATATTTGAAAATCAATTTTTTTTATTCCTCTCTAAGATGCTAGACAGTCTTCTATTTAATTAGATATCCATGTTTTGCCCTGAAAGATTACATTCAGTCTTGCTGGGTAAGTAATTCTTGGTTGTAAGCCTAGCTCCATTGCTCTTTGGAATATCATATTTCAAGCCCTTCAATCCTTTAATGCACAAGCTAAGTCTTTTTATCCTAACTATGTCTTTACTATATTTGAATTTTTTGTTTCTTCAATAGTTCTCTTTGACCTGGAACTTCCAGGATTAAGCTATAACATTTTGTATTTTGGGGAGTTTTCATCTTGGGATCTCATTCTGAAAATGATTAACTGATTATTTTGATTTTTATTTCACCCTCTGGTTCTAGAATATCAGAACAGTTTTCCTTGATAATTTCTTGAAAGAAAATGTCTAGTATCTTTTTTTCTTTTTTTTTTTTTTTAATCATGGCTTTCAGATACACCAATAATTTTTAAATTCTCTCTCCTGGATCTATTTTCCAGGTCAGTTGTTTTTCCAATAAGATATTTGACACTGTTTTCTTTTTTCCTTCTTTTAGTTTTGTTTTATTATATCTTGACTCATAAAGTCATTAGTTTCCATTTGCTCAGTTCTAATTTTTAAGAAATTATTTTCCTGGGCAGAGCCAAGATAGTGGAAAAGATACACTTGATTTTGTGAGCTCCCTTCTTCCCTCATTACCAATTAGTTAAATCAGCCTCAAAAATAACGCTGGACTGATAGAAACCACAAGGACTGGAAGCACGACTTACCAGCTGAAGAGAATCTGGAGTTTCAACAGAAAAAGTTGGTTCACAGGGGAGGAAAAAAAAAAAAAAAAGGCCAGCACAGACAGGGTGAGGTGCTAGCACACTGCACCGATTGAGCTGGGGAGAGCTCTGGGATCAGAGAAGCCACTGAGATAGAGGAATCTGGCAAAGCTGTTAGCTCTTCTCTGCTTATAAAACAGCAGCTCAGAAGAGAAATCAAACCACTTTAAAATATAAAGCCAGATACTAGAACCACCCCAATCTAGAAGTGACCTAACAGATCTCAGCAAGGTTGTGAAGCCACCTTGTGCTGGCCTGGGGCTTCACCTTGGGGTAGTTAAGACCTTGAAAAGCGGGGACATGGCCCAAGGCAACATATAATTCACATAGTGCCTAGCTTGGCTGGAGGCTGTGGAATTCAGCCGCAGAAGTCCCAGAGAAGCGTAACCTTTGAAATAGGGACCGAGGTTTCTGGGCAGACACTTCCAGTTTGAGCGCAGGGGCTTTTCACATCAGCTGCTGACATCCACAACCCCCAGGACACATTGGCTGAGCTTTGTGTCGCCTTTACTGTTCAGTCTTAAACCTCAGGGAAGTCTCTAGGACACACAGTGGGGTCCTTCACTGGGCAACCCTCACGTTGCACAGCTGTACTAATCACCCCTGAGGCATTTCCAGGGAGGGGGAGGGGAACTCTCTCCCAGAGCTCTCTCTTAGCTCAGGCACAGGAGCCACTGCATCCATCTGGTCTGGGAGAAATCTGGTAAAGAAATAAATAAATAATTTCTTACCCCAAGAACTGACCCACAAAGATTTTTAAAATATGAATAAAAAGCTAAAGAGAACCATTGATTCCTTCTACACAGAGAAAGAGCGGATATCCAACCCCGAGGAAGTTAATAGCAGAGAGTCAGCAGATAACAGCCTAAAGGGGAACGATACCTGGCCCCCATCATATAACTCTCTCCTAGAAGAGACTATTAAAAAGTTAAGAGAATTTGAAGAAAAATGGGGAAAGGAAAGAGAAGCTATGATAGAGAATAACAACATCCTGAAATTTGAGTTGGAAAAAATAAAGAATTCACAGGAGATTCAGGGAAACAAAATTTGTGAATTAGAAAAGGTTAAAAAATCACAGGAAAGTAGGATTTCTGAATTGGAAAAGATAAAAAATTCTCAAGAAAGTAGGATTTCTGAATTGGAAAAGATAAAAAAGTCTCAAGAAAGTAGGATTTCTGAATTGGAAAAAGAAAATAATTCTCTAAAAAAAATCAGGGAAATGGAAAAGAATCAATAGAGCAAAATAATTCGTTTAAAAATTCAATTGGGCATATACAAAAAGAACTAAAAAATGTGAATGAAGAAAATAACTCATTAAAAATCAGGATGGAACAAATAGAAATGAATGATTCATTGAAAACCCAAGAATCAGTCAAAAAAAAAAAAACAAAACATGAAAAGCTGGACAATAACGTCAAATACTTAATGGGAAAATCTATAGACCTGAAAAATAGATCGAGGAGAGAGAATCTGAGAATCATCAGACTTCCCAAAAACTATGACCAAAAAAAGAGCCTAGATTCTATTTTACAGGAAATCATCAAAGAGAACTGTCCAGAGATAATAGAAACAGAAGGGAAAATAGGCATTGAAAGAATTCATCAAAGACCTTCTGAAAAAGACCCTAAAAAAAGAACTCCACGGAATATTATGGCTAAGCTTCAGAATTACCACACAAAGGAAAGAATATTGCAAGCAGCTGGAAAAAAAGCAATTCAAATATCAATTGGCCACTATAAGGGTCACTCAAGGCTGCCTCCACATTGAAAGATCGAAGGGCCTAGAACCTGATATTCTGAAAGGCAAAAGATCAAGGATTGCAACCAAGAATAAACTACTCAGTTAAATTTAGCATTTTCTCCCATTGAAGAAGATGGTCATTTAATGAAACAGAGGAATTCCATTTGTTTCTAAGAAAAAAACCCAGATTTAAACAAAAAATTTAATCTATAACCACAAGACTGAAGAGAAACAGAAAAAGGTAAAGAGAACTCTTGAGAACTGTATCTCTGTTGAGGATATATAGAAAGTCCACATGGATAATTTGATTTTACTGATCAAAAAAAAAGGGGGGGAGTAGTAAAGGGAAGGGGGTAGTATCAGAAAAAAGGGAAGGAGTGATAAAAAGAGGGAAACTACATCCCAGGAAGAGGCATAGAACCATATCTGAGGGAATTTAGAGAGGGGGAGAAACATTGTGTGAATCTTACTCTCATCAGAAGAGTCTCAAAGAGTAAATAATTGACATATTTGTTTTTCAGAGAATTCTCTCTCACCTCATATAAAAGCTGGGAGAGGAAAAGGAAAAAGGCAAAGGGGAATAAGGGAAGGGACTTGGAAGGAGGGGGGAGAGATACTAAAAAAAGGGAGGGCTGCACGTCACAAGTGGGGTCTATAAATTAAATATTGGAGAAGGGGTTCAGGGGGTCAAGAGAAAAAGCATAATCTGGGGATAATATGATGGCAAGAAATACAGAATTAGTAATTTAAACTGTAAATGTGAATGGGATGAACGATCCCATCAAATGGAAATGGATAGCAGACTGGATCAAAAGTCAGAACCCTATAATATGTTGTTTACAGGAAACACACTTAAAGCAGGGAGATACATACAAAGTAAAGGTAAAAGGTTGGACCAGAATCTATTATGCTTCAGGTAAAGTCAAAAAAGCAGGGGTAGCCATTCTTATCTCAGATAAAGCAAAAGCAGAAGTTTATCTAATTGAAAGAGCTAAGGAAGGAAACTATATCCTACTAAAAGGTAGCCATATCAATACTAAACATACATGCACCAAGGAAAAGGAAAAGGACCCTTTTAAGGGTTAAGTTAAGAGAGTTGCAAGAAGAAATACACAGTAAAACTATAATAGTGGGAGATCTCAACCTTGCACTCTCAGATTTAGACAAATCAAACCACAAAAAAGTAAGAAAGAAATTAAAAAAGGAAATAGAACATTAGAAAAACTAGGTATGATAGACCTTTGGAGAAAACTGAATGGCGATAGAAAGGAATATACTTTCTTCTCAGCAGTTCATGGATCTTATACAAAAATTGACCATATATTAAGACATAAAGATCTCAAAATTAAATGTAGGAAGGCAGAAATAATAAATGTCTTCTTCTCAGATCACAATGCAATAAAAGCTACATTCAGTAAGAAGTTAGGGGTAAATAGACCAAAAAGTAATTGGAAACTGAATAATCTCATCTTAAAGAATTATTGGGTGAAACAGCAAATTATAGAAAAAATTAATAATTTCACCCAAGATAATGATAATGATGAGACATCATACCAAAATCTGTGGGATGCAGCTAAATCGGTAATAAGGGGAAATTTTATATCTTTAGAGGCTTATTTGAACAAAATAGAGAAAGAGAAGATTAACGAATTGGGCCTGCAACTTAAAAAGCTAGAAAAAGACCAAATTAAAAACCCCCAACCAAAAATCAAACTTGAAATACAAAAATTAAAAGGAGAAATCAATAATATTGAAAGTAAAAAAAAAAAAAAAAAAACTATTGAATTAATAAATAAAACCAAGAGTTGGTTTTATGAAAAAGCCAATAAAATAGATAAACCTTTGGTAAATCTGATCAGAAAAAGGAAAGAGGAAAATCAAATTGTTAGTCTTACACATAAAAAGGGGGATCTTTCCACCAATGAAGAGGAAAGTAATAAGGAATTACGGTGCCCAACTTTATGCCAATAAATTTGATAACTTAAGTGAAATGGATGACTTCCTCCAAAAATATAGGCTTCCTAGATTAACAGAGGAGGAGATAAATTGCTTAAATAGTCCCATTTCAGAAAAAGAAATAGAACAAGCTATTAATCAACTCCCCAGGAAAAAAATCCCCTGGACCAGATGGATTTACATGTGAATTCTACCACACATTTAAAGAACAATTAGCCCCAATGCTATATAAACTATTTGAAAAAATAGGGGATGAAGGAGTCCTACCAAACTTCTTTTATGACACAGACATGGTACTGATACCTAAACCAGGTCGATCGAAAACTGAGAAAGAAAATTATAGACCAATTTCCTTAATGAATATTGATGCTAAAATCTGAAATAAGATATTAGCAAAAAGACTTCAGAAAATCATCCCCAGGATAATACACTATGATCAAGTAGGATTTATTCCAGGAATGCAGGGCTGGTTTCATATTAGGAAAACTATTAGTATAATTTACCATATTAATAATCAAATTAATAAAAACCATATGATCATCTCAATAGATGCAGAAAAAGCATTTGATAAAATCCAACATCCATTCCTACTAAAAACACTTGAGAGTATAGGAATAAATGGACTATTCCTTAGAATAATCAGGAGCATATATTTATGACCGTCAGTAAGCATCATATGCAACAGAAATAAACTGGAACCTTTTCCAGTAAGATCAGGAGTGAAACAAGGTTGCCCACTATCACCATTACTATTCAATATAGTACTAGAAACACTAGCCTCAGCAATAAGAGCCAAGAAAGAGATTTAAGGAATTAGAGTAGGAAATGAGGAAGTCAAACTATCACTCTTTGCAGATGACATGATGGTATACTTACAGAACCCCCAAAGACTCTGCTAAAAAGCTATTAGAAATAATTCAGAATTTAACAAAGTGGCAGGATACAAAATAAATCCACATAAATCCTCAGCATTTTTATATATCACCAACAAAATGCAACAGCAAGAGATACAAAGAGAAATTCCATTCCAAACAAATGTAGAGAGTATAAAATATTTGGGAATCCATCTACCAAAGAATAGTCAGGGATTATATGAGAAAAATTACAAAACACTTGCCACAAAAATAAAATCAGATTTAAATAATTGGAAAGACATTCAGTGTTCTTGGATAGGCCAAGCGAATATAATAAAGATGACAACATTCCCAAACTAATCTATTTATTTAGTGCTATACCGATCAGACTCCCAAGAAACTATTTTAATGACCTAGAAAAAATAATAACAAAATTCATATGGAAGAATAAAAGGTCGAGAATTGCAAGGGAACTAATGAAAAAAAAGTCAGAGGAAGGTGGTCTAAGTGTACCTGATCTAAAGCTATATTATATAGCAGCAGTCACCAACACCATTTGGTATTGGCTTAGACCGGTAGATCAGTGGAACAGATTAGATACAAAGGACAAAAAAGGGTACATCTATAGCAATCTAGTCTTTGA
The DNA here is from genome assembly GCF_048593235.1 of Sminthopsis crassicaudata. Lineage (NCBI taxonomy): Eukaryota > Metazoa > Chordata > Mammalia > Dasyuromorphia > Dasyuridae > Sminthopsis > Sminthopsis crassicaudata. The sequence continues at coordinate 156,981,237 of NC_133617.1, read as the reverse complement.
CAAACCCAAAGATACCAACATTAGGGATAAAAATTCATTATTTGGAAAAAACTGTTGGGAAAACTGGAAATTAGTATGGCAGAAATTAGACATGGATCCACACTTAACACCATATGCCAAGATAAGATCAAAATGGGTCCATGATTTAGGCTTAAAGAATGAGATCATAAATAGATTAGAGGAACAGAGAATAGTCTACCTCTCAGACCTGTGGAGGAGGAAGGAATTTATGACCAGAGGAGAACTAGAGATCATTATTGATCACAAAATAGAAGATTTTGATTACATCAAACTAAAAAGTTTCTGTACAAACAATACTAATGCAAACAAGATTAGAAGGGAAGTAACAAATTGGGAAAATATTTTTAAAGTTAAAGGTTCTGATAAAGGCCTCATTTCCAAAATATATAGAGAACTGACCCTAATTTATAAGAAATATATTGTAGAGAAGAAGCATGTTCAGCTATGGATTGATCTAATGGTCTTCAAGTTCCTTTTTAATCCAAAACTTCTGTTATTATGTGATCACCATTCTCCACAGGATCATGCTTCATACTTTTGAAAATGGTTGTCTTTGAGTTTTTCCATAAATCCTGCTTTCCAAACTCTGTCTTTATTACTTTCTTTTGATAACTCCCTTTGCCATATTTTTCAAATTGTCTTGAGGTTGTAGAGCTCATTCCTTTCTTCTATAAAGAATCTCACTGATTCTAAAGATATTTGATGTTTTCCTTCACTACATATATTTGCTGTTTTTTTCATATCAATAATATCATATTCACTTTTTTATGTTAAACAATAGAGCAATATTCACTGATTCATGCTCAGCTGATTAGGAAGTCACCTGCCATTCTGTCTGTTAGAAAACAAATATTAATATCCTGGTGGGATTAGTTCAGGAGGAAAGATGTCAATAGAAGGAGGAAGCATGAAAAATATTTAGCATATAAAATGATAAGTAAGGCAAGCACAAAACCTAATATAGTCAAAAGTATCTAAATATTTATTCATGCATAAATGCTGAATCAGGATAAAACATATGGTTGAAAAAGGTTTTAGTAGAAATCCTTGTCCAAGTCAGTACAGACATTTATTTAATTATGCAGTTTTAAGAGATCAATGTTTTCCCGTGGTTTTTCAATTGGGTGTGTAAATAACTTCATCTGGACATTGTTGTTCCACAGATAACAATTCTCTTCAAAATCTGGTAAAGATCTGTGACAATGTTCTGTACATTCCTTCTCTTCATATCCTGAAAATTGTGAGCTTCTCTTAGCTATTTTGTCTGTTTTTGTGTTGTTACAAAATTTGAACCAATTTATTTTATGATTTCCTCCTTATACCACAGTTTAATTCTTGATATTATCAAACATATCATTATTAGCCTGTGGATTAAATGACTGTGTTTAAAATTAAAAGAGGAAGTACTGAGAAAACCATGAATTCACACTCTTATGAGAAGAAATCTATAATAGATACTGCATGAACAAAATAAAACAATTAGAAATTAATAACAATAAAATAAAAATTAAGCTAAAACCTGAGTTAATATTCATTTTTGCCTTTTAAGAGGTGCAATTATGAAAATTATGTATCATAATAATCACATAGATAAAGCATCTTAGAATTAGTCTAATGTGAAGGCTTCTGTCTAATATTATTGGCACCAAGTAAAATAGACATCTTGCTCTCTTAAAGAGTTTTATGATAGGAATCCTATCATTTCACTGTTCTTTGATAAAATGGTTTTGCCAATAGTAGGCATGGTTGAACTTATACATGTAATCTCTCAGCTATACTTATTATTCTACTCAAGAGATTAACCAAAAAAAAATGATTCCAAATATGAAGTAAATCTTATTACTTTGGTAAAATGCTCAAATGAAGTCAAGATGAAGAAAGAGAAATGATATCTTTACATGTGGGAATGGTGAAAAGATTTATAACTTGCTACATCCAAAGCACAAAATGTAAACATCCTTTTAGGTAATATGAAATTTTCACCATTTTAAATTTCTCATTTTTTGAACAGAACAAAATTTAGAACAATCAAAGAATCTCATATTTGGGAGATTGAGAGATAGTCAATGAACATTTAATATATATTAATGTGACTTACACAAAGAATCACCTTAAGAGAAATTCAGAATACCCTTATTTTTCAAGCAGAGTTATAAGCACAGACAGACTACATTTTAGAATAATAGAAATAATGATGCACTTGGAGCTTTAATCTCACTTCAGATATTTACTAGCTATGTGACCTTGTACAACCATCTCTATTTTCTCATATATAAAATGAGGAGGGTGGGCTCAAAAACTTCTAAGGTTCTTTTGTAAATCTATGACATCTTGCCAAATAGCTGATTTGAAATATTGGTGATCAACATGCTTGAAAATCTGAAAATACCAGATTGCATTAAATTTTTGACAAATGTTCATTCAACCTCTCCTTGATAATCTCCAGAATGGGAAACTCGCCACTTTTTTTGTAGATAGCCCTGTCTGCTATATGGCAGTTCTAATTGTTAAGCCTTATTATCCTGATTATAGAAAGAAAAAAAAATTTCTGATATAACTAATTTGTTTCATGTATTAGCTATATAATCACTTCCATTCTAAATTTCATGCAGTTAAGGAATGCCTAGCCTAACTATACATATCAGTCTAGAAATATCAAGTTTAATAATGTCATTAATTAATTCATTAGAATCAGCTAGGTAGTCCCAAAGATGGAATGCTGGATCTGAAAGCAGGAGGACCTGTAATATTCTCTCCAAAATGTAAAGTTCTCTGTTGAGGTTTTCTTGAGATCTCTAGGAGCAGACTTCACTTCAGTTCAGTAATCACCACAAGTACAGTTAGGGGTTAAAGTCCAAATCCTTTATTGTCTCCTTCAAAGACTTGTCTCCTTTACTTGGGACTCAGCTAGTTTTTTCTGGAGGCCTATCTCTCTCCTTGGTTTGGAGAGTTTGAGTTCCTGCCTGTCTCCTCTGGTTCTGAATCTCCCTGACTCCAAAGCTTTATGCTTCAGCTTCCAGCCACCACAAAGGTGGATGATGGAATGAATCTGTCTCAGCCTCTGAGAGCTTCTAACCTACTTGTTTCTTTTTGGCCCTGAGAGCTTCTTGCTTATATGCTTTACGCTGAGAACAAGCCAATCATTATATCACTAGGAAACCATGTATTTGTTGTAGGATTAAATCAATTCTAAACTAGATTTAACCATTGTTTCCTCAATTCTACTTAGTACCTTGTTTCAAGTTCTGGCCCATAACATCTCCTTGTAGGATCAGATCAATCATACTGAACCATGCTAAATTAGATAACTGTTGTTTCTATCAATTCCACTGACTTAGTACCTTGTAAGAATCCTTTGTTTCAAGTTCAGAGTTCTGGCCCATAACGGGACCTAAATTCAAATTCCTAGTTGTATGACCATGGGAAAGTCACTTAGTGACTATCTTTCTCAGTTTCCTTATCTGTAAAATAGGAATAATTCACCTATCTTCTAAAGTTGTTCTGTGAATAAAAGGAAGTAATATTTGTAAATCGCTTTGCAAACTTGAAGCTCTGTATTTATACAGTTGTATAAATATTTGTATAAATAGTTGTATTCTATTATTGTTGCTTTTGTTATATTATCCATTTAAAAGTAGATTTCTGTGTATGAGAAACACTCTATAGAGAAGCAGTTTGGTAAAATGGAAAGAGAACTGATCTTCCTAATTGTTCCCTATGACACTCCTCCCATAACTAATTGATCTCTCCCACTTTCTTCACTATTCTCCCCCCATAATACTGTCTATGTTATAAGATATTTGAGAGGCAGCATGAGATAGTAACAGGAATGAGATATTTAGAATTGGAATTACCTGGGTATGAGTTCACTTATTAGCTTTATGAACCTGGTCAGGGCACTCTATCTCACTGTGGAATCATCTGCAAAATGGTTATCATCATACCAGTAACATTTTACTCCTGAGGCTGTGTTGAAACTCAGTTAAGATCAAATGAAATGTGCTTCAAGAATCTTTTGTTTACTTTTAAAAATGGGATTTTGGGGGGCGGAGCCAAGATGGCGGAGAGGAAACACACGACTCAGTGAACGTCCTCACTCCCTCACAACCAATTAGATAAATTAAGTCTCAAAATTAGCTCAGGATTGATAGATACCACAAGGACTGGAAGCACGACTTACCAGCTGAAGAGAATCTGGAGTTTCAACAGGAAAGGTCAGTTCTCAGGGGAGGAATAAGAGACCAGCACAGACGGTGGGGTAGGGGCACACTGCGCCCATTGCGCTGGGAGGGGCTCTGGGATCAGAGAAGCCACTGAGGTAAAGGAATCTGGCACAGGCTGTTAGCTCTTCTCTGCTAATTATTTAGCAGTTCAGAAGAGAAAGCCAAAATATTTTAGGACTCAGATTGGATTTTCCCCGGACCCTGGGGGTGACTCAGGCACCAGGGGGTGTGGCCTCAGCTACCTCCTGAGAATAGTTAAGAGACTGACAAGTGGGTGGATACAGCCCAAGGCAACACACCCGGCCTAGCTTAGCTGGAGGGAGTGGAACTCAGCTCCAGGAAGTCCCAGAGAAGCGGAACCTTTGAACTAGGGACCGCGGTTTCTGGCAGACACTTCCAGTTTGAGCGCAGGGGCTTCTTACGTCACCTGCTGCAGACACCCACTCCCCACCCGGACACATAGCCTGGGCTTCCTGCAGTCTTCACTATTCTACGCCCTCGAAGCACAGCAGTGCTAATCACCTCTGAGGCACTCCCAGGGAGAGGGTGGGGAACTCTCTCCCAGAGCTCTCTCTTAGCTCGGGCTCAGGAGCCGCTGCATCCATCCCGTCTGGGAGGAAGCTGGTAAAGAAGTAAATAATTTCCTACCCCAGAGACAGACCCCAAAAGATTTTTTTTAAGTATGAGCAAAAAAGCTAGAAAAACCATAGATTCCTTCTATACAGAGAAAGAACGGGTGTCCAACCCCGAGGAAGTTGACAGCAGAGAATCAGATAACAACCTAAAGGGGAACGATTCCTGCCCCCCATCACATAACTCTCTCCTAGAAGAAGCTCTTAAGAAACTGAGGGAGATCGAAGAAAAATGGGGCAAGGAAAGGGAAGTTATGATAGAGAATAACAATGTCCTGAAATTGGAGTTGGAAAAAATAAAGAATTCACAGGAGATGCAGGGAAACAAAATTAGTGAATTAGAAAAGGTTAAAAAAACACAGGAAAGTAGGATTTCTGAATTGGAAAAGATAAAAAAGTCTCAAGAAAATAGAATTTCTGAATTGGAAAAAGAAAATAATTCTCAAAAAAAAAAAATTAGGGAAATGGAAAAAAACTCAATAGAGCAAAATAATTCATTTAAAAACGAAATTGGGCATTTACAAAAAGAACTAAAAACTGTGAAAGAAGAAAATAACTCCTTAAAAGTCAGGATGGAACAAATAGAAATGAATGATTCACAGAGAACCCAAGAATCAGTCAAACAAAACAAAAAAAATGAGAAGCTGGAGAACAACGTCAAATACTTACTGGGAAAATCTATAGACCTGGAAAATAGATCTAGGAGAGATAATCTGCGGATTATTGGACTTCCAGAAAACTATGACCAAAAAAAGAGCCTAGATTCTATTTTACAGGAAATTATCAAAGAGAACTGTCCAGAGATAATAGAAACAGAAGGGAAAGTAGATGTGGAAAGAATTCATCGAACTCCTTCTGAAATAGACCCTAAAAAAAGAACACCACGGAATATTGTGGCTAAGCTGCAGAATTACCACACAAAGGAGAAAATCCTGCAAGCAGCTAGAAAAAAACAATTTAAATACCAAGGTGCCACAATAAGGGTCACCCAAGATCTGGCTGCCTCCACATTAAAAGATAGAAGGGCCTGGAACCTGATATTCCGAAAGGCAAAAGATCAAGGACTGCAACCAAGAATGAACTACCCAGCTAAGTTTAGCATCTTTTTCCATGGAAGAAGATGGTCATTCAATGAAACAGAGGAATTCTATATGTTTCTAAGAAAAAAACCAGACTTAAACAAAAAATTTGATCTACATCCACAAGACTGAAGAGAAACAGAAAAAGGTACACAGAACCCTTGAGAACTGTAACTTTGTTGTGGGTATATAAAAAATACTCAAGGATAATTTGATTTTACTGATATAAAAGAAAAAAAGGGGGGTGTGGTAAAGGGAAGGAGGTCGGTTCAGAAAAAGGGGAAGGAGTGATAAAAAGAGGGAAACTACATCCCAGGAAGAGACATAGAAAATACACCATATCTGAGGGAACTTAGTGAGGGGGAGAATCATTGTGTGAATCTTACTCTCATCAGAAGAGGCTCAAAGAGCAAATAATTAACATATTTGTTTTTCAGAGAATTTTCTCTCACCTCATTAAAAGGGGGGAGAGGAAAAGGGGAAAGGAAAAGGAGAATAAGTGAAGGGACTTGGAGGGAGGGGGGAGGGATCCTAAAAAAAAAAAAAAAAAAGAGGGAGGGTTGCGCGTCACAAGGGGGGTCTGTAAATTAAATATCGGGGAGGGGGATCAGGGGGGTCAAGGGAAAAAAGTATAATCTGGGGATAATACGATGGCAGGAAATACAGAATTAGTAATTTTAACTGTAAATGTAAATGGGATGAACGATCCCATCAAACGGAGACGGATAGCAGATTGGATCAAAAAGCAGAACCCTACAATATGTTGTCTACAGGAAACACACTTAAAGCAGGGAGATACATACAGAGTAAAGGTAAAAGGTTGGAACAGAGCTTATTATGCTTCAGGTAAAGCCAAAAAAGCAGGGGTAGCTATCCTTATCTCAGATCAAGCAAAAGCAGAAGTAGATCTCGTTAAAAAAGATAAGGAAGGAAACTATATCCTGCTGAAAGGTAGCATAAATAATGAAGCCATATCAATACTAAACATATATGCACCAAGTGGTATAGCATCTAACTTTCTAAAGGAAAAGTTAAGAGAACTGCAAGAAGAAATAGACAGTAAAACTATAATAGTGGGAGATCTCAACCTTGCACTCTCAGATTTAGACAAATCAAACCACAAAACAAACAAGAAAGAAATTAAAAAAGTAAATAGAACATTAGAAAAACTAGGTATGATAGACCTTTGGAGAAAACTGAATGGCAATAGGAAGGAATATACTTTCTTCTCAGCAGTTCATGGATCCTATACAAAAATTGACCATATATTAGGACATAAAGATCTCAAAATTAAATGTAGGAAGGCAGAAATAATAAATGCCTTCTTCTCAGATCACAATGCAATAAAAGCTACATTCAGTAAAAAGTTAGGGGTAAATAGACCAAAAAGTAATTGGAAACTGAATAATCTCATCTTAAAGAATGACTGGGTGAAAGAGCAAATTATAGAAACAATTAACAATTTCACCCAAGATAATGATAATGATGAGACATCATATCAAAATCTTTGGGATGCAGCTAAAGCAGTAATAAGGGGAAATTTTATATCTTTAGAGGCTTATTTGAAGAAAATTGAGAAAGAGAAGATTAACGAATTGGGCTTACAACTTAAAAGGCTAGAAAAAGACCAAATTATAAACCCCCAACCAAAAATTAAACTCGAAATACAAAAATTAAAAGGAGAAATCAATAAAATTGAAAGTAAAAAAACTATTGAATTAATAAATAAAACCAAGAGTTGGTTTTATGAAAAAGCCAATAAAATAGATAAACCTTTGGTAAATTTGATCAAAAAAAAGAAAGAGGAAAATCAAATTGATAGTCTTACAAATGAAAAGGGGGATCTTTCCACCAATGAAGAGGAAATTAGAGAAATAATAAGGAGTTACTTTGCCCAACTTTATGCCAATAAATTTGATAACTTAAGTGAAATGGATGACTTTCTCCAAAAATATAGGCTCCCTAGATTAACAGAGGAGGAGATAAATTGCTTAAATAGTCCCATTTCAGAAAAAGAAATAGAACAAGCTATTAATCAACTCCCCAGGAAAAAATCCCCAGGGCCAGATGGATTCACATGTGAATTCTACCAAACATTTAAAGAACAATTAGCCCCAATGTTATATAAATTATTTGAAAAAATAGGGGATGAAGGAGTCCTACCAAACTCCTTTTATGACACAGACATGGTACTGATACCTAAACCTGGTAGATAGAAAACTGAGAAAGAAAATTATAGACCAATCTCCTTAATGAATATTGATGCTAAAATCTTAAATAAGATATTAGCAAAAAGACTTCAGAAAATCATCTCCAAGATAATACACTATGATCAAGTAGGATTTATTCCAGGAATGCAGGGCTGGTTTAATATTAGGAAAACTATTAATATAATTGACCATATTAATAATCAAATTAATAAAAACCATATGATCATCTCAATAGATGCAGAAAAAGCATTTGACAAAATCCAACATCCATTCCTACTAAAAACTCTTGAGAGTATAGGAATAAATGGATTATTCCTTAGAATAATCAGGAGTATATATTTAAGACCGTCAGTAAGCATAATATGCAATAGAAATAAACTGCAACCTTTCCCAGTAAGATCAGGAGTGAAACAAGGTTGCCCACTATCACCATTACTATTCAATATAGTACTAGAAACGCTAGCCTCGGCAATAAGAGCCGAGAAAGAGATTCAAGGAATTAGAGTAGGAAATGAGGAAATCAAACTATCACTTTTTGCAGATGACATGATGGTATACTTAGAGAACCCCAAAGACTCTGCTAAAAAGCTACTAGAAATAATTCAAAATTTCAGCAAAGTGGCAGGATACAAAATAAATCCACATAAATCCTCGGCATTTTTATATATCACTAACAAAATGCAACAGCAAGAGATACAAAGAGAAATTCCATTCCAAACAAATGTTGAGAGTATAAAATATTTGGGAATCCATCTACCAAAGAAAAGTCAGGAATTATATGAGAAAAATTACAAAACACTTGCCACAAAAATAAAGTCAGATTTAAATAATTGGAAAGACATTCAGTGCTCTTGGATAGGCCGAGCGAATATAATAAAGATGACAATACTCCCCAAACTAATCTATTTATTTAGTGCTATACCAATCAGACTCCCAAGAAACTATTTTAATGACCTAGAAAAAATAACAACAAAATTCATATGGAAGAATAAAAGGTCAAGAATTGCAAGGGAACTAATGAAAAAAAACTCAGAGGAAGATGGTCTAAGTGTACCTGATCTAAAGCTATATTATATAGCAGCAGTCACCAAAACCATTTGGTATTGGCTACGAAATAGACCGGTAGATCAGTGGAACAGATTAGATACAAAGGACAAAAAAGGATACATCTATAGCAATCTAATCTTTGACAAACCCAAAGATTCCAACATTAGGGATAAAAATTCATTATTCGGAAAAAACTGTTGGGAAAACTGGAAATTAGTATGGCAGAAATTAGATATGGATCCACACTTAACACCATATACCAAGATAAGATCAAAATGGGTCCATGATTTAGGCATAAAGAGGGAGATAATAAATAGATTAGAGGAACAGAGGATAATCTACCTCTCAGACTTGTGGAGGAGGAAGGAATTTATGACCAGAGGAGAACTAGAGATCATTATTGATCACAAAATAGAAGATTTTGATTACATCAAACTAAAAAGTTTCTGTACAAATAATACTAATGCAAACAAGATTAGAAGGGAAGTAACAAATTGGGAAAATATTTTTAAAAACAAAGGTTCTGACAAAGGTCTCATTTCCAAAATATATAGAGAACTGACCCAAATTTATAAGAAACCGAACCATTCTCCAATTGATAAATGGTCAAAGGATATGAACAGACAATTCTCAGAGGAAGAAATTGAAACTATATCCACTCACATGAAAGAGTGTTCCAAATCACTACTGATCAGAGAAATGCAAATTAAGACCACTCTGAGATACCACTACACACCTGTCAGATTGGCTAAGATGACAGGAACAAATAATGACAAATGTTGGAGGGGATGTGGGAAAACTGGGACACTAATACATTGCTGGTGGAGTTGTGAAAGAATCCAGCCATTCTGGAGAGCAATCTGGAATTATGCCCAAAACGTTATCAAACTGTGCATACCCTTTGACCCAGCAGCGCTACTACTGGGATTATATCCCAAAGAAATACTAAAGAGCGGAAAGAGACATATATGTGCCAAAATGTTTGTGGCAGCTCTTTTTGTTGTAGCTAGAAACTGGAGGATGAATGGATGTCCATCAGTTGGAGAATGGTTGGGTAAATTGTGGTATATGAAGGTTATGGAATATTATTGCTCGGTAAGAAATGACCAACAGGAGGAATATAGAGAGGCCTGGAGAGACTTAAATCAACTGATGCTGAGTGAAATGAGCAGAACCAGAAGATCACTGTACACTTCAACAACAATGCTGTATGAGGATGTATTCTGATGGAAGTGGAAATCTTCAACATAAAGAAGATCCAACTCACTTCCAGTTGATCAATGATGGACAGAGGTAGCTGCACCCAGAGAAGAAACACTGGGAGGGGAATGAAAATTGTTAGCACTAATATCTGTCTGCCCAGGTTGCATGTACCTTCGGATTCTAATGTTTATTGTGCAACAAGAAAGTGATATTCGCACACATGTATTGTACCTAGACTATATTGTAACACATGTAAAATGTATGGTATTGCCTGTCGTCGGGGGGAGGGAATAGAGGGAGGGGGGGTAAATTGGAAAAATGAATACAAGGGATAATATTATAAAATATATATATATATATATATATAATAAAAAAAAAAATAAAAAAAAATAAAAAAAAAATAAAAAAAAAAAATAAAGTTGCCTTTCTCCATCTAAAAAAAAAAAAAAAAAAAAAAAAAAAAAAATGGGATTTTAATGATTCTTGATGATAATCTGCCCTATTCCATTTTTTTTCTTGTGTCCCAGTGCATGACATAGTGAGTTGGATATATTAGGTATTTAATAAATTCTTACTGATTTAAATTAGAGTATAAACAATCTCAAGAGCTGGTGATATATACTTTTGAACTCTCATTGCATTTCATTCCCTTTGTAACAGAAAGAAGAAACAAAGAGAGCTGGTCGCTCACCTCCTCTCAATATGGAACTAGAATCAGGAATCATCCATTCCATCCAACTTAATTTGTTTCCTAGATTTTTCTCATTAACCACCCCAATGTCTATCAGTTGGCTTTTTCTTCCCTAGAGGCTTTCCTTCCTATTTACTCTCTTTGAATACTGTGTGATCAGAGCAAAGGCATCAGATAGACATATTATTTTATAAATTGGGGATAAAATAACACCTTAATACCTCAATTTCTCTTTTTCTAGAAAGGAAGCTAGCATTATCTACCTTGAGTATCAGTTTAATTTATATGCAAGAGTGATAACAAGCTGACTGAGAATAATTCTATTTCTTGCCAAGTGATGTCAGTAAACAAAGGAAAACATTTGAAGATAATCACCAAGAAATTGTCTTTTCATTTAAGGAACACTTTTTTGGCTCTATTACTTTTGTGGTCTGGTTCTTGGGGGAATAGCTCATTACATAGTTTTGTAATTGCCTACATCTATTTCCTTGGGTCCAAGAGTGATCAGAAGTACACATAAAATATGACCAGAATTAAAACTTCAGGTCTTTGTAAAATAGATCACTGAGAAGCAATGTCCTTGAGTATAGTGGCCTATGTATTTGAAGACTTCTATTAAATACATCATCAACTCCTACTGTTGAAAGTGACCCTCAGATGTTGGTTAGTCCATTCTTTCTTCTTCAGGAAGGATTATACTTAAACTACTCAGACAGAGAAGCATTTATCTCATTTTTAAAGACCTCAAGTAAAGGACATTTAAAGTTTCCCTCAGTAACTTATTCCAGAGTATGGCATCCTAAATCTTTCATGGATTTTTTTCCTTCTGTGACAATTAACTTGAAAAATCTTTAGAAAGCTTTCTGTTTTCTTTAAATTAATCCCTATTTCTGATCAGTTCTAATAAATCCTAATTTCCAAGCTTTTAATTATCTTCATCTTAATCATTTTCTTATTATTTTCTTAGTTGTGAAGTTTCAAAGTAAGTTCTAGTGAAGTGTGTGTATGTATACATATGTATAATATTGTTTTAGTTCATTCTAACTCTAATCAGGTATCAGTAATGACCAAGCAGTTCTTGCTGACTATGTCTCATAGATTGCTGTATTTGGAAGCAGTAGACTATATTTCCAATCCCAGTGTACTACTTTCAACAAATGACAACTTCTCTGATACTCAATTTATAGTACCATAGATCTAATACCAGAAAAGATCTTAGAGGCCATTAAGTCTAAGTTCTTCATTTTATGGGGGAAAATAACTCAAACCTAATATGGTTCATTGGTTCACTAACATAGGTATTAAATGTTCTCAATTATAAAATGAGTCATCGTTCAAGAGATTCACTAAGGCTCATTTCATACCAGTTCTATAGCTATGGTCCTGATACAGTACATTATTTTTCACTCCTTAGTTTAGCCCCAGAATCCTATTCCTCCAATATGGTGGTCATTCCTCCCAAGTTAATATTTTATACAGGATTGTCTCTCCCTGAATGACTCTTTTTATAAATTTTCTAAATTTCAATGTCTCACCTTATCAGGAAAGTTGCTCTTTGTTTCTAATAGTTACACATTACAGGTATATGAACATACATATACATGCATATATCTTTATGATTTATCTCTAACCATTATAAATCTTCTTTATAATAAGAACAGACATGATGGAAGCAAAACTATTTTGAGGGAACATAGAGATAATTTTCAAGATATTTGAAAGAAAATAGAATACCAATGGTGAGGAGAAAGAAGTCAATTCCTTTTTCCAAAGAATTACTTCTAAAAAAAGATAATTGATATAATAACAACACAAAAACTTGTCTACCTATTAATTTCCACAAAAAGTTTAAGAGAATACATATATATATATATATATATATATATATGTAGATATGTAGATACATATCTATATATATATAGATATGTATTTGTAAAGAAAGTGCTAGTGATAAAATTAGTATTTCAATAATTATATTCTACTGTAGATCATATATTTACCTATTCAAAAATTGAAAGGTTCAGAGAATATGGAATTCTACTCTTTTTAACATTTGTTGAATTTTACAAAGCTTTTGTTTGAATGGGATGCTGATTTAAAGGTTCTCCTAGAACTGTTAAGATAATGGAATCTAGATTTAGGGCTGGAAATTTAGTTGTCATCAAATTTAAACCCCTTAAATTATAGATGAAAATGAAGAAAGTAAGACCTGGAGAATAAGATCATCTGTAATGATTTAAACAGGCAACTCTGTAGTTCAGTGGCTAACACATCAAGCATGGAATACTGAAGAATGGAGTTCAAATATGATCTCAGACACTTGTTAGCTATATGACCCTGGGCAAGTCACTTAACTTGCTTGCCTCAATTTCCTCCTCTGTAAAATGATATGGAGAAGGAAATAACAAACTACTTAGCATTTTTTCCAAGAAAACCCCAAATGTGGTAATGAAGAGTCATATATGACTGAAAAACCACTGAATAGCAGTAAAAATAAGAACATGAGGGAAGAAGGAGAAAAAAAAAAAGAGAGTGAGAGAGACAAAAGTAAAAAAAAAGAAATTGATGTGATAATCTTAATCATATATTTGAGAGGAATAACAAGTTGTGTGCAAAAAATTTGTAATTGTTATTATACTATATTATGGAAATACTTATTTTATTCTACAAATTAAAAAGAAAATAATAACAAGTTACAAAAATCATAACTTTCAGGTCTAAATCACAAGAATGATCTATGCCAGGTCTAAAATAGATGGAACAGATTAATATAACTCAAATCATTTAGGAAGAAACCTAGTTGGGAAAAATAATAACTTAATTTATTTTTACTTTTCTATATAAGAGTAATTTTCTGTTCCTTCAAACTATTTATGGTTCTTAAGTACTTATTTCAGAACAGTTGTTCAGGAAAATAAAGATCAAAGCAAATTTACTTCCAGGAATGTAAAGGGTCAGAGATAGGGTTAGTGCCTTATACCCATATAATGAATGTCTTAGGAATAGTAATTATTTACCAGTTCTAATAAATATCATTCCCTTCCTCCTTTTCTTCCTTTCTTCCCTAAAAAGTTACCATATTATGTGTCAAACAAATTCACAATGACAATTACAGAAGTTAATATTTGGGCATTTCAATTTCTATTCTCAGGGATGACTGTATTTTATCTCTTATCTTCTCTTTGGAGTTATAAACAGCTTTGACTATTGGCATCTAAACCCACTATGTCTACAGGTTTGTTTTTTGTTTGTTTGTTTGTTTGTTTGTTTCTGTGGTACAGAACCTCACTAAATTCACTTACTTTCTTTTTTTGAGTAACTTCTTCTCAGCATCCTTCTTCCATATGTCTTTGCCCTATAGCATTCTGTGTTATGGAGTCTTCTTATAGTTGTCATTTTGCCTCTTACACATTTCCAGATAACATGACCTGGGAAAGTAATAAATGGAAAGCTCAGTTTAATATGTCAGCTCTCAAGTATACCTACTACACAAATGACAAATTGAATGTAATATTGGTGTCAAATGAAATCACCAAAAGAGTGATATAGATTCAGAAAAGTCAGAGCAAGAGCAATATAGCACTTGTGTATTTTTGAGAAATCTCTAAGAAAGACTCTAGACTATTGTGTAGCCTTTGAATTTATGGGAAGTAATGGACAAGGTGAATGCAGGAGTGAAAGACATGGATGGGTTGCAAATTATACCTTTTTGGAGGAGTACCATATTGTTAAAATCATAGATCTGTTGAAAAAAATTTATTTGACAGAATTTGTTTTGAGTCATCTCATGATTTTCTATGAAAAGGTTAAGGAAACACTTTGTACTCTTCTTCAGGCAGAATTAGAGAAATTTTAGCAAAACCTCTCAATCCTATTTTTAAAAAAAGTTAATTGACTCTTATCTGGGACATATTTAATCAGGTTTTGTTGTTGTATGTGTTTTTTTCTTCATTGCTTCAAAATGGGAATGATGTTAGTCTCTCTTTTTCTGTCATTTCATACTATATCAGGAACTATATCAGGAACAGCCAAATTGCTTGCATAAAGTTCAGTCTAAATATAAAAATCATTTTGTTCAGAACATGTCTTTACTCAGCAGTTAGGTGGCATTTTCTAAATGAGCCCTAAACAGTGCTGAAGAAATTTCCTTCAAAAGGTCATATCCTAAACTTGAAAGTTCATTTTTCTCCTTGAGCATGCTTCTACGTCAGACTTCTAAAGCAAATTGTTTACCTTCAGCATCTCTACTTCAAAGAAGTTACAAAAATATTTTTTCTGTATTTTTTTTCAGTTATAATCTGTACTGAGGAAAATTCTTTTAAGACTGAATATATCCCAATGAGTTGTTTTTGTTGTTCAAACTGTACTTGTGATTTTATTGGTATAGGGAATTCACAGTAAGGAAATTCTATCAATTCAGATCAGTCTTAGGAAATTGCCTAGGGTCACTGAGAGGTTAAATGACTCAAACAGACAGACAAAAGGACATGAACACAGATCTTTCTGTTTACAAGGTAAACTCTAGACATTCCATGTTTCTTACACATAAACTTTTGACAATTCAGTGCTTTCTTCATGGTTACCAAGAACTTTTCTAGGTCACTAAGAACTTCAGCCTTAAGAAGAGGACAAAAAGAATAGCCCATCTTGAGTGTGTCCTCCACAAAGTGATGAGAGCACTAATGAGAAGTAGAATTATAGAGAATTTTATACAGGATTGGGTCTCCTCCTCCTCAGTTACTAGTTTATGAATGAATGACTCTTTTTTATAAATTTTCTGAATTTCAATGTCTCTTCCTAGCAGGAAGATTAACAGAATTATAGAAACATGACCTATAATGAGAAGAGTCAGAAAGTTGTGAGCTACTTGAGTATCTGTAGTGATAAATTTGGGGTCCTTTCAGCTGAAATGAATTGTTTCAATAATTATCCAATATTTATATATCAGCTCTTCTCATTGACATACTTTTGGAATAAACAGCCAAGAAATATCCTTGGCAATAAGTAGATTTTTTTGTGTGTGCTAACCTTCTCCTCATCATTAATGCAGGAATACAATCAACCCATTTAGTAATGTACCTCTTTCTCTCACTTTTACTCCCTTCCCCCAAAGTCTGTGACCTATTAATGCTCATTTCTTTGTGGCAGGTAATTTAGAGATTTCAAAGAATGCAAAATCCTACTACAGTCAATTGATTTAAATGCAATATTTATTGATAACATACAAATCAAAAGTGAAATCCTTATTCCAAAATAAACAAAGATATAAAATGTGCATACTCAATTCCAGGGACTGAAACAAGAATGTATAGCCAAATCACAGGTAACCAGCTCAGTCTGGCAACTATCTGTGCTACAGATGTTTAGATGGCTATGGGCTTTTATGCTGAGGTAGGCAAAGGAAGCTTGATATTTCAGGCTAGGGAAAATAAATGGCAGCTGCCTTTGACTACTCCAAGTATTTAATTTCAATGTAAATACAGTTGGAGGTAAAGCTGAGGAGATCATCGAATTATTTCATAATCAGGGATTAACTTAATTTTTATTCTAGTCTCTAACATGACTCAGTAATTTCTTTGGGTGAAGGATATTATTTACCTGTATATGATTGGGGAATTCATTGGCATATGGAAATACTGAAATGAAGACTTCCTGTATCAATGTAATGTATTAATATATAATCATATATATATATATATATATATATATATATACACATATATATACATATATATATATGTATATATATAATATGCATATACACATGCACATATATATGTAAGCATTATGTATGTATATATATGTAGAAAGGTAGGGCATATATATATATATATACATACACACACACACTCTTCTCTCTGCTTCTCTTAACAAGAACAGAGGAATTTGGAAGATGAAATGGTTTGGAGAAGGGGAAATAACAAATTCAGTTTTGGACATGTTACATATAATTGTATATATACATATGTGTGTATGTGTGTATGTGTCGTGTGTGTGTTTGTGTGTATGGAGGAGAGAAAGAGTCCTACCTTTCCAATCTTCTTATACCTACTCTCTGCTTTGCACTTTTAATCCAGTTACACTAACTAATCTAATTGCTAAACAAACATGAAGCTTCTCATGGCTCTAGACATTTCTTCTGGCTATATACCATTCCTGGAAAGCTCTCCCTACTTATCTTTGCCTATTGACTTTCATAGCTTCCTTTAAATCCCCAATTAAAATCCCATTTTCTACAGGAAGCCTTTTCTAAGCCTTCTTAATTCTAGTACCTTCCCTCTCGATTATGATTATTTCTTATGATTCCCTGTATATAGCTTGCTTTGTTAGTAATTGTTGTACTTGTTAAATTATGAACTCCTTGAAGGCAGGGGCCATCTTTTTTCCCTTTATTTTTTTAAGTATTCACGGAGATTAGCTTTATAAATATTATCTCATTACACAAACACACACACACACACACACATGTGCAAAGTTGCCTATATGTGACCTCATGAAATTCCCATTTTGATTCTTCATTGGGGCTTGGATTTGCCAGTACCTGGAGGCTTTAGATTATCCTCTGATTGAAAAGCTTCAAACATGATCCCAGGACTGGACTATATCTTATATTCATCCTTTGTAAATTCATAGAAGCCTACTACCAGTTTGTTTGCAGTAATGAAATTTTATGCCACAGAAATCTCAAAGACCATCTGCTGGAACAGAGCGGGTAGCAAGTTAGCAAGGTTCAGGAGGGCCCACACTGATGAAATTGTAAATCCTTGATATATTAAGGCACACAGATTATGTAGTATAACCCAAATGCATATTTGATATTATTGTATATACATATCCTATATGTAATAGGAAGTAGATTTTTGTTAT
The DNA here is from genome assembly GCF_048593235.1 of Sminthopsis crassicaudata. Classification (NCBI taxonomy): domain Eukaryota; kingdom Metazoa; phylum Chordata; class Mammalia; order Dasyuromorphia; family Dasyuridae; genus Sminthopsis; species Sminthopsis crassicaudata. Next base: position 156,963,264 of record NC_133617.1, on the reverse strand, counting down.
CAAATTCTCTTCTTCCTTAACAAAATGATTGATCTCTCCCTTAGAAGTAGACATCCCAAACAGCAACCTTAATCAGACTTTCTAGCCTTCATTAATCAACTAATCGATGCTTCTGGTTATTGAAGACATGTAATTGAATGTCTGGTAGACAATTATATGTAACATGTCCAAAATTGAACTTGTAATTTTCCCTCCCCAAACCATTTCATCTTCCAAATTCCTCTGTCATTGTTAAGAGAAGCAGGATTCTCCCAGTCTCTCAGTCTCACAAGCTATTTGTAATGCACTGATTCTCCACACTCTCTTACCCTCCATTTTCAAACTGTGGTCAAGGTCTGTGCATTCTCTTTTTGCAAGAACTCCTGTATATAACCCCTTCTCTTCTCTGGCATTTTCACCACACTGGCAGGGAGAACCTTCACTACCTAAACCTAACAGCCTAACACTCTTATAATAAACTGGTGGTTGATCTTCCAACTCAAGCATATTCTATACTTCATGCATGTAACAAAGTAATTTTTTTAAGTGAAGTTCTGACTACATTATACTTTATTCAATAGATTGAAATGGCTCCCCATTGCCTCCAATTCAAATGTCAAATCCTCTATTTGGCTTCTAAAACTTTTCATAATCTGAACCATTCTTATTTTTTCAGTCTTCTTATATTTTACTTTCCCCCTCCCCAACTCTGCAACCCAGTGACACCAGCCTCCTTGCTATACTTTTCACAAAACATTCCATTTCCTTATTTGGTGCATTTTGCCCCTTACCTAGAATGTTCCCCCTCTTTATCTCTGCTTCCTGGTTTCTCTGGCTTCCTTCAGGTCTGAACTAAAGCCTGACCTTGAACAAGAAAATTTTCCCAGTCCCTCCCCAAGCAAGTACACCTCCTCTGAGATTACCTCCAATCTACCCTGTATACTTCTTGTGGTCAGTATCATTTTCTTGTTTACTGAATTAAAATATGTGCTCCTTGACAACAGGGGCCACTTTTGTCTTTATTTCTATCCTCAGTGTTTAAGAGATTGCTTAACACATTGTAAGAAGATAATAAATGCTTTACTGACTGACAGACTTTCTAACTCAGGAGTTCTTAATCTTTAGTAGGTGTATGTTGTATACCACTCTGGTACTGTGATAAAATGTATTCATCCCTTCTTAGAAGATTATTTTTAGACATATTATATAAAAAACATAGAAAATTCACTATAATATATACATACATATATAATATGTAAATATACATTTCTCTTTCTCTTTTTCTCCACAATTAAAAAATGCACACATATACACATAGAGTCTAAAATAAGTTAAAAGCATTTCAGATTAGGAATCTCTCTTCTAATTTAATACTAATCCTATCTATAGCACAGTCCTGATATCAGTGATTGCTTATTAAATGCTTATTAACCAAGATAATTTTTTTCTTTCTCCCATTAAATATTCTTTAACAGTTTTTTTCTCTTCCTTATATTGTATGCTTCCTCTATTAAAGTTACAAAACAAGATGTTAAAGTCAAGATAAAAAGATGAAAAACATGTGACTTCAACAGATTTATCTCCAGGCAAAACTACAAAGACATTTTTTGATGCTTTCCCTAGAGCCTACCTTCATATTGGTGTTTTTCTTCATCCAGTCTTGTTCTTGATGCTCTCATGCCACTTTCTTATCGCCCAGAGCCCACAGATTCATTCTCACTTGCAACAGCCTCATGTTATTTTTTAAAATTTTTATTATTCTACACTAATATTGAAGTAAGCCAATGTTAGTTTTTTTTTTTCAGCAGCTGTTTCAGGACTATGTGAGGAGATTAGTTAACTAAACAAATAGACTAATTTGTAGTGAGATTTTATTAGAATCCTGATCTCAGAACCAAGATATCCAGGATTCCAATATTATGTCTGATACTCACTATCCCATGTGATGGTGATTAAAAAAATGTTAGCAACTAATAATGGCTTCTAGAATACTCCCTATTAAATAGCTTTGTATTTAAATTAAAACCTTAAACTTCACTTTGTTAACACTAAGAATCAACTTTGGTAGAAATTTCTGGTAGCTATGGGGAATAGGAAACTTCCATCATTCCTCAAGTTTCACTATTAGGATGATAGAATCTCAGTCACAGAATCATAGGTTTTAAGATTTGGAAGATTCTTCAATGGCCACTTAATTGTTCATTTATGTCTAACTCTATCTCGTCCCACAAACTATGCCCATGGGGTTTTCTAAGCAAAAATATTGGAGTGATTTACCATTTCTTTTTCCAATGTGTCTCTACTTTGCAGATAAGGAACTGATCATCAAATAAGAGTTAAGTGACTTGCCCAAGATAGTGCAGTTATTGTCTGAGGTAAAATTTGAACGTAGAGTTTCTTGACTCTAGACTTGGTTATTGAAACCACTATACCCCCTAGCTTCCCCAGCTAATTCAAACTATACAGTAAAACAACCCTTACTTTAAACCATTTTACATGTAGTTGTTTAAATATGAAAATATGTTTAAAAGGTATATTGCATAATATGTACATGTATAATGAGATTGACACACACATTGCCAGAGCTGGCTCATTGTTTAGGAAACTGAGAAGGAAAGTATGGAAGAGGAGAGGTATTAGATGGACTACCAAACTGAAGGTCTACAGAGCCTTTGTACTGACCTTATTGTTGTATACCTGTAAAACTTGGACAGTATTCTAGTGTTATGCCAGGATACTGAATCACATTTATTTAAACTGTCATCTGGAAGGATAAGATACCAAACACTGAGGTCCTTTATCCAATTAAATCACCAAGCATTCAAACTCTACTATAGAAAGAACAACTCCATTGAGTTGGTGATATTGTTTGACCATGTGAAGCTCTCAATACACTAAAATCCTCAGATCTTTTTTAGACAAATTTCTGCCTAAACATGGTTCCTCAGGCCTGCATTTATGATATTAGGTTTTTTAAATAGGAATGGGTGTTGGATTTTATTAAATGCTTTTTCTGTATTATTAAGATAATATTGTGATTTTTGCCTCAGTTTCCTCACCTGTAAAATGGAGATACTAACAGAATCTACCTTCTAGGGTTGTTATAAGAATCAAGTAAGATATTTGAAAACCATTTAGCTTGTGCTTGACTTATAGTAAATACTATATACATTTAATTTTTAATATTTTTATGTACGATGTTGATAAAGGCAAAAGTGTCAGGCTCATCAAATTTGCAGATCATAAAATTTGGAAAAAGATAATGAATACCTTAGATAGCAATTAGGATACAAAATCATATTGACAGGTGAAAACATTGTGATGTATCTAATAAGATATTATGATAAATATAAAATATTGTACTTGGTTGCAAAAAAACCAAAACAAAACAGAAAGATATATATTTCTAAGTCTATATATTTATCTATATAGATTTAGAAATATATATAAATATAGATACATAAAACATGTATATATATGCATTTATGTATTTATGTTTAAATACAGTTATATATATGTGTATGTCAGTATTTTGCATATCATATAAAAGTATAGATAAAACTTAATTGCAAAAGAATAGATAAAGCATTTGTCATGACTTTTCAATATTTTGTGACTCTAAAAAAATGAATGTTCTCTTTATAATTGAATAAGATATTACCTTTATATAGGTTTTGATAATTCATTTCTTAAAATCTCCAGGGCCAGATGGATTTATATGTGAACTCTACTAAACATACAAAGAACAACTAATTCCAATAATATATAAAGTATTTGAAAAAAATAGGGAAAGAAGTCAACAAGAAGTTGACCAAATTCCTTTTATGACACAAATATGGTGTTGATAGCTAAACTGGATAGGGTGAAAACAGAGAAAGAAAATTATAGACAAATTTCCCTGAAAAATATTGATGCAAAAATCTTAAATAAAATATTAGCAATGAGATAATAGAAAATCATCCCCAGAATAATACAACATGACCAAGTAGGATTTATACTAGGAATACAGGGCTGGTTCAATATTAGGAAAACTATTAGCATAATCAACTATATCAATAACCAACTAACAAAAATCACAATATTATCTTAACAGATACAGAAAAAGCATTTAATAAAATCCAACACCCATTCCTACTAAAAATACTAGAAAATATAGAAATAAATGGACTTTTCCTTAAAATGATCAGTAGCATCTATTTAAAATTATCAGCCAGCATCATATGTAATGCAGACAAGCTAAAATCATTCCCAATAAGATCATGAGTGAAAGAAGAATGCCCACCATTACTGTTTAATATTGTATTAGAAATGCTAGCTTTGGCAATAAAAGAAGAAAAAAAGATTAAAAGAATTAGAATAGGTAGTGAGGAAACCAAATTATCATTCTTTGCAGATTATATGATGATATATTTAGAGACCTCTAGAGAATCAAGTTAAAAAAAAAAAACTATTAGAAACAATTCACATTTTAGCAAAGTTGCAGGACACAAAATAAATCCATAGAAATCATTAGCATTTTTATACATCACTAGCAAAATCCAGCAGCAAGAGATACAAAGAGAAATTTCATTTAAAATAATTGCCAATAGTACAAAATATTTGGGAATCTATCTGCCAAGGTAAAGTCAGGAACTATATGAGCAAAACTACAAAACACTTTCCACACAATTAAAGTCAGTTCTAAACAATTGGAAAAATACCAAGTGCTCTTGTATAGGTCAAGCAATTACAATAAAGATGGCAATACTATCTAAACTAATCTATTTATTTTGTGCTATACCAGTTAAACTCCCAAGAAACTATTTTACTAACCTAGAAAAAAATAACAACAAAATTCATCTGGAAGAACAAAAGGTCAAAAATGTCAAGGGAATTAATGAAAAATTTTTAAAAAAAAAAAACAGAAAACAAAAAAAAAACAGATGAAGGTGGCCTAGCTGTACAAGATCTGAAACTATATTATAAATCAACAGTGATTAAAACCATTTGGTATTGGCTAAGAAATAGACTAGTTGATCAATGGAATAGGTTAAGTTCACAGGACAAAATAGTCAGTGACTATAGTAATCTAGCATTTGACAAATCAAAGACCCCAGCTTTTGGGATAAGAACTCACTATTTGACAAAAACTGATGGGAAAATTGGAAACTAGTATGGAATAAATTAGGGCTTGACCCATACCTAACACCACATATCAAGATAAGATCTTAATGAGTTCATGATTAAAACATAAAGAGTGATATTATAAGCAAATTAGAACAACATAGAATAGTTTATTTCTCAGATGTGTGGAGAAGGAAGAAATTTGTGTCCACAGAAGAAGTGGAACTCATAAATGAACACCAGATGGATAATTTTGATTATATTAAGCTAAAAAGTTTTTGTATAAACAAAACTAATGCACATAAGATCAGCAGGGAAGCAGTAAATTGGAAAATCATTTTTACATATAAGGATTCTAATAAAGGCCCTCATTTCTAAAATATATAGAGAATTGACTAAAATTTATAAGAACTCAAGCAATTCTCCAATTGATAAATGGTCAAAGGATATGAGCAGACAATTTTCAATAAAGAAATTAAAATAATTTCTAATCATATGAGAAGGTTCTGTAAATCACTACTGATCAGAGAAATACAAATTAAGACAACTCTGAGATACCACTACACATCTCTCAGATTGGCTAAGATGACAGAAAAAGATAATGATGAATGTTGGAGGGGATGTGGGAAAACTGGACACTAAAACATTGTTAGTGGAACTGTAAATGTATCCAGCCATTCTGGAAAACAATTTGGAACTATGCTCAAAAAGTTATCAAATTGTGAATGCCCTTTGATCCAGCAGTGTTTCTATTGGAACTATATTCCAAAGAGTTCTTAAAGGAAGGAAAGGGACCCACATGTGCAAAAATGTTTATGGCAGCCCTTTTTGTAGTGGCTAGAAACTGGAAACTGAGTGGATTCCCATCAGATGGAGAATGGCTGACTAAATTATGGTTTATGAATGTTATTGAGTATTATTGTTCTATAAGAAACAATTAGGAGGATGATTTTAGAGAATTCTGGAGAAACATACAGGAACTGATGCTGAGTGAAATGAGTAGAACCAGGAGATCATTGTACATGACAATATCAATATTCTATGATGATCAGTTCTGATGAATGTGACTCTTTCCAACAATGAGATGATTCAGGCCAGTTCCAATGATCTTGTGATGAAGAGAGCCATCTACACCCACAGAGAGGACTGTGGGAACTGAATGTGGAGCACACCATAACATTCTCACTCTTTTTTTTTTTTTTGGATTGCATTTTGTTTTCTTACTCATTTATTTTCTTTTTTTATGTTATTTTTCTTGTGCAACAAAAATTATATAAATATGTTTATACATATTGGATTTAATATATATTTTAACATGTTCAACATGCATTAGATTACCTGCCATCTAGAGGAGAGGGTGGGGAGAAGGAAGAGAAAATCTGAAACACAAAGCTATGCAAGGGTCAATGTTGTTAAATTATCTATGCATATGTTTTGAAAATAAAAAGCTTTAAAAAAAGATAATTAGTTTCTTCCTAATGAAACTTAAAATTATTTTTGCTTCCTTAGAAAAATGGTGCTTATTATGAAAAAAATATAAAGAGGTCAATGCTTTAAAAAAAAAAAAAAGTCTGAAAATTAATCCTTGAACTGGATTAAGCTCTACTGTGGTATTCACATGAGTTGGGGACTTTAAAGATGATGCCAACAGCATGATCTGACCAACCTATAGTGGCTTCAACTTCAAAATGACTAAAAATATCATCTAAAACTCAGTTTCTCTAAGTGAGAAAAGTTACTGAAAAGGTTAAGCACCACATAATTTTTTTTTTAGACTCAATAAGACATGAAGTTTTGTCCTAGGGTGAAGGTAGGAAGTCATTGAATTGATAGAGGAAAAAATCCACCCTAATAAATTTATAGGTAATTCGAAATATTTGAAGAAAATGCCATATTACCCAACAATCTTTGGAGACAAGTTTTTACTTCTCAATTGTAAAGCAGTTTTATTCATTGAGGACTTAAAAACACATAAATTGAAGCATAGCTGTCAAGGAACAATGGGGAAAAAAGGGAACATTATAATTGAAAATTAGATCTATTCACTGTAAAATAATAGAAAAAGTTAAAGGAATTGTGCATTTAATAGTCTATAATTTGAAACAAAATCTTAACATAACTTGAGTCGATAGCTGAAAGGTCACATTCTAAGAAGTACAATCTGGTTTCTGAATTATACTGAGTTCTTTTCTCTGTTAAATTAGGCAGACAATTAGTTGATGCACAGATTCAACTCACTGAATTAGATAAGACATCATTGTATTCTAATGAAGAAGAAAAAAATCTATCATACATGAAGATCCAAATATCTTTCTAAGAATAAATGTCTCTCCACATAGAATGAAAAAAATATCAATTTTATTTTCTAACCAAGTGGAAAATGAAATGCATAATAATATAGCATCCATAAATTGTTCCTATTCTAGATGAATCCAGAGCTAGTAAATGGTACTGATCAAATTTCATCAAACCTACTTGCCCTTCCAAAAGGGAAATCAATCAACCCACAAATTATATTGAATACTGTGATAGAGACTGGAGATAGATAAGAAAGAGTATTTTTGCCCTCAAGGAGCAGAGGCCACTTTTTCAGGGGAAATAATATGAACCTACTGTAGATACAAATTACATCCGAAGTATACTACTAGACAATGGTAAGGCGCATCAGTAGGTAAGATTTCATCTTGGTAGTACTTGAATTGCATCTTGAAGTGAATTTAGAATATGATGCCTGTGAGGCAAAGCTTAGTATAATCTCCATTTTATAGATAAGGAAACAGAGAAGTGATTTATTTAGTTATGAAGTTAATGAATATCTCAGTCATGATTTGAACTCATCTTCTTACTCTTGTCCAACACATTGTCAGTTGTGCAAACTTATTTTGCAGATTTGAAGAAGGGAAGATGGGGAGGAAATACATTTCAGATCTGGGGGCTAATCAGAGCAAAGGTTTGGAGAGGGAAGATGCATTACTTTTCAAGAGTAATAGTAAGAATACTAACTGAATGGATTCCACAGTGTGAGTGAAGAGGAATTATGTGCTAAGAGTCTTGAGAGATAGGGTGGAGCTGGATTCTGAAGGCAACTTTGATTTGTGGTAAAAATAAGATGTTTCAGATGGATGCCTATGTTTGTTTGCTTTGTAAGATTTTTCTTGACTTTATTTCAGCCAGGAGTTTAGTAACAGATGACATTTAAAATCCCTTTCAGCAATATGACTCACCTGAAGAGCTTTATATAAAATTTCTTCTTATTGAGGATTGAAATGAGAAATAGAAGACAAGAATAAGAATTGGAAATCTGATTAGTTCCTCTTAGCCTCTAACTTATTTGTAGAGATATTGGAAAAGGTCAGAAAGGAGAAGAAAGGCAATGGATGAAGAGTAGGAAATGCAGCAAAATCCCCTGGGAATAATGCCTCTTTAATATGAATTACCTAGATTTTAAGCCACCAAAAAGGAGCCAGGAATTCAGAAGATCTAATTTCAGATCTTGCTTTAAATTTTTACTAGCTATATAACTCTTGTCAAGTCATTTTACCTTTTTCAACCTTAGTTTCCTTATGTATAAAGTGGAGTTGATATGAGGATCAAATGGAATGACAGATGTAAAGCCTTTGGAAACTTTAAGACACTACCTATATAAATTTTAGTTGTTATTACTTTAGAACTTCCAATTTTTCCCAAGGCCAGCAACGCTATTATTATCCAGCAACTCTAAAACTTTGTGTTTCTAGGTTGTGCCCTATTCTATTCATAGACAAGGGTTGTTCTGACAGTGTTAATGACCTTCAGAAAAGGGACCTAGAATTCTATTAATCTTCTTTGAATTAATAGCTGGTTCCATAATGCTTATTTTCCCCTTTAGGTTATGAGGCTCAGAAATGGAAAAATGGAAAAAATGAATTTTTTTTCTATTAAGAACTAACAGAGCATCTAGTATGAGAATCTGGAATTAGCAGTCAACCAGAGGGATGTAGCCACATGAATGTGGTGATTATGAATTATCTCAAACACACAGCTGAGCTGAACTAGCATTTCTGTAATTAATGATAACTTAACAAGTATATTGAAGGTTCCTCTCCCTCTCTGACAGTGTTAATGCAAATCAAATATATGAAGCCAAGATCTTGACTCATCACACAATACAGCATTTTTCCATTTTCTCTTTTTTGCCAATTTGCTCAAGAGAATTGTCTGTTCTTCTCAAGAACAAAGAGGACAAAGAAAACATCTCTTTAATGAATGCCATTTGCAACAAGAACCAATCTTTGCTTAAGAAATAAGTAAAAACTTCAATAAGGTAATTAGGGAGATAAAAATGGTCTTTAAATGTACCTTTTGGAGCTCTTTTAGTGTACTTTATTTCCAAAGTTGGCCATTTATATACTAAGCATATGAGATCATTATCAAGATTTGGGATATACATGTAAGTGTCTACTTGTCCATGACAAGATTGTTACAGACAGGATTTGGCTGACAAAGTATAATTCAATCATCCCACCTTCAACTGCAAATGGTGCATTTTCCAGCAATATATTTATAATCAGAGAATTATACCTCATTTAACCTCCCGTTGCTCAAGGTGATTCTATAATGCTTTAAGTTACAAACAGGTTGGCCAATATAACAAATTCTCTCTTTTTGTTTGATTCTTATGTAATTTTATTTTGATATTCAGCACTTTAAAGTTAGTATAAGTGGATTTTAAATTTATTTTTAAAATTAATTGTTTTCAATTAATAAATGTAAATTAATAATTAACTTTTATTTTTAATATTCACTGAAGAAAATGCATTCTTCACACATGAGTTTGAACATTTCAGTGGCTGTCTGTTGCTTTTAGAATAAGATGTCAACTTCTTAATTCATCTTTTTAAAGCTTCTCTCTACAATCTATATTCTATATCTGGAATATCTATATTCCATATTGTATTTAGTTTTCATTATTTCCATTTATAGAGCAGCTAAGTGCCTCAGTGGATAGAGTGTTTAGCCTGAAAATCAGGAAGAATTAACTTACTGATTTCAAATGTGACCTCAGACACTTATTAACTTTATGATTCTAGGAAAGTTACTAACTGTTTATCTCAGTTTTCTCATCTGTGAAATGAGCTGGAAAAGAAAATGGCAAACTACTTCAGTATCTTTGCCAAGAAAAGCCTAAATAATATCACAAAGATTCAGACATGACTGAAATGACTAAATAATGTAACAATTCCCAGTCATGCTCTCTTCATAACAGTTAAACTACACCATTAGCTTCAAGGTTCATCTCAGGTGGGAATTTTAATTTTAATCTTTTCTCTTTACCAGTTATTCTCTTTCCTTTATCCTCAAATAACCTAGTATGACTCCTTTTAGTAGAATGTAAGCTCCTCAGAGTAGAACTTGCTTCATTTTTTCTAGTTCTTGGCAGTGACTTCCATGTATTAGTTAATAATTTCTTTTGAATTTGCAAAGATCTGATTTAACTGTTGTACACGAAGGTCTTTTCTTTCTTCAGATTCCAGAAGTATCAGTAGCTTACCTATTCCCTGGGCCTAGGGTTAGAAGCAAGTTTATTTTATGGAGATTAAGTAAGCATCTCCCATCATTACAAAAGGAGGTGCAAGCCATGCAACATAGTATATACAAAGGTGAACTCAGATCAGGAAGAGATTGAATTATATTCAAGCTTCTGACACATTCTGGTTGCAAAAGCCTAGATAAATTACATAGCCTTCCAATCACCTCCATTGTATAAAATTATATATCACATAATAGAAATGTATGATAATCTGCAACAATCAAAAGATTTTCTTCTTAAGGAGTTCTCTATCCTAATTAAACAATCCCTCACACCCAAATGGGAGATGTTGTCCTTCTATGCTCAGGATTATGGCAATCAACAGATCCTAATGATCTGTTCTGGTAAAGAACCCTTCTGGTAAAGAGAATTATAGTATTGACCTGAAATAGTAAATAGAATCCTATGTACATTTAAACTGGAGTTGATAAGGGTAATCTAGTCTTAAGGGCAGGTCAGGAGATTAAAAAAAGAGAGTTCGCCAGGCACTGTGCTAAATATTGTGGTTATATAGTTATTCCTTGTGCATTGTAGGGGTTAAAGGGAAAATACCCTAACAATCTGGAAAATCCATATAAAATTTTTTAACCCTTTCTTTGTACTAGAGAAGAAATCTGAATTTTTTTATATTTGGTTGATATAATACTTTTCTTATATTTTATGCATTTATGAATTCCTATTTTCTGTATTGCTTTCCACTTTATATCATCTGTGATTTCCACAAAACTCCCCCCAAATTCCAATTTAATGTCTTATGCCAACCCACTAAATAGTGAAATAATGATGGAAAAGTCACAATGTGGGAAAGGTTGATTTTAAAGAAATGCAAAAGACAATCCTTGTCAGGGTTATGTTGATATATGTTTAACCAATGATTCTCTTAAAGAAAGCTCTCATGATAGACTTGTAAATTTAATGTGCATTAGTAACATGTTCTCTAGCTCTTTTTTAGGTCAAGACAATTGACATAACAATCCTGGTTGTACATGCTCAAACTGACAATTTAGCAATCACAGTCTAATGGAACAATTATGTATACAACTATGTACACAGTCTAATGGAACAACTATGTTATACAAAATTATGTACAAAAAAGATATGTACAGATATATTGGAGATAATTAACAGAAGGATAGAGCTGATATTTAGGAAGAATTAGAAAATGCTTAAGTTTAGCTGAGGCCTAGATGAGAAGGAAGCCAGGACTTCAGGAGATAGAGACAATCCCATAATGAGATCCAGAATCAGAAGATGGAATTAGTTGCCTACAGGAAGCAGCAAGGAGGCCAATGCTATTGAATTCCAGAGTGGGGTTTATTAAGGTGTAAAGAACTAGAAATATAGGGCTGGTTATAAATGATTTTGAAAGGCAAACAAAGGATTTTATATTTGATCCTGGAGAAAACAGAAACACTAAAGTTGATTTAATTGCAGTATTTGTGGGAGAGTGTTGCATGATCATTTATGTGCCTTAAGAAAATCACTAAATATTTAGTAGAGAATGAACTGGAGTTATGAGAGACTTATAACAAGGAGACTAACCAAGAACCTATTTCACTAGTCCAGGGATAAGGTAATCAGATCCTATATCAGAATGGTGTACTCACAGAACACAGAAGCAAGCATCTACAGGTAATCTATCTATTAAGATAAAGTTGAAAAAACTTGGTGAAATATTGAATATAAGGTGTGAGAGAGATTGAGGAATGAGATGATATCTAGGTTTGGAGTCTGCATTCCCTCAGTAGTAATATGCAAATTTAGAAGTGGGGAGAGCTTTGGAAGAGGAAGTGAAAATTCAGTTCAAGATACCTAAAAATAATTCGAATTATGAGTCTGAACCTTAGGAGAGAAGTTAGCGCTGAATAACTGCACAACATTTCCCAGTCTTCACCCTGTTCTATCAAATTAACATGGTCCTGAATATTCTTACTTTATTTATAAAACACATAAGGTATTCTTTATGATCTCTTCATGGGGTAATACAAGTGGAAAGCCTCTACCAAATCTGGAATCCACAGGTCAACTCCTGCTGCAGAGTCAATCTGAATGATCCCATCACCTTTAAACTTTGGGTACATTCACTCTATGGAAGATGGCAGTCAAGAAAAATAATAGGCATGAAAACCTAATCCCACTTTAGTGGTACTATAATAATACTGTAGCAGGGGAGGATCTGAAGTTATACTAACTCTCTTATGTTGCTTTGGTATGTTAATTAAATTATTTTTGTCTTATTTCCAGAATTTGCCTTAATTTACCTGGATGAGGCCCTAATCAAGATTTTTTTCAACACCTCAATAATCCTGATAATTTAATTCATTTCAATATGTTAAAAAAAATAAATAATGAGTAAGTCACTACTCTCAGCCAGCAGCTAGCAGCACAGCCGGTAAAGGAGTTAAGAAGACATGAGTTCAAATTTGGCTTCAGATAATCTGTGTGATACTGAGCAAGTCACCTCACCTTTTCTGCCTCAATTACTCATCTATAAAAGTGAAGTGGAGAAAAAAATAGCAAATTATTCCAATATCTTCACCAAGAAAACACAAAAAGTCAGATACCATTGAAATGATTCAACATTATCCATGAACATGGAAAAGACTCTTCTATCAAAAAACGTAGATCTACTGGGATGTACTTGACAAGGCAGTTTGGGAAATTTTACTTAAGAAGAAGAACCAAAATTTAAAATGGGAAGGAAAGGATGAATCTAAGAATGGGAATATTTGGGGAATAGGGAAAAATTTGTACAAATTGAGGTGGTAACTAGAACATTTGCAAATGTATCACAAAATACTATTTACAAAATTTTATGCTATCTTCTGTATATAGAAAACAAAATAATACCCCACTTCTACAACAAAAGAAAACAAAATACTATTTACAAAATTTTATGCTATCTTCTGAATATAGAAAACAAAATAATACCCCACTTCTACAACAAAAGAAAACAAAACAATATAGGACTTGCCATTAAAATGCATATTCTATACATTATTCTATAATGAGAAAAAGAATGATTATTATAACTTATTTAGGTGGGTACCTAGAGAATGACCACCTATTTTACTTTATAGTGTACAAGTCTAATGAATCTGGGTCTTTAATCAATGCATATCTAATTTTAAATTCATATTATTGTGTCATGTCAAGATAATTGCTTCACCTCTTGGTTCTTTTTTCTCATCCACATAATATAATAGGAACAATAATTTTGCAGCCCACCTCAAAGGATAATAGGAGAGATAATTGCATGTTATTAGTACCTTATATATTCTAGGAAGACCATAGAAAGTCTTTCTTGTTTCTGTTCCATGACAACATGGATTGCATTTTATTTTCTTATATATCTTTTGGACTGCTAGGTGACACAATGTATAGAATGTCCAGCCTGGAGTCAGAAGGTCTCTTTATGAGTTCAAATCTGAACTCAGTCATTTACTAGCTGTATGATCCTAGAAAAGTCACTTAACTCTGCTTCACTTTCTCATCTCTGAAATGAGTTGGATAAAGAAATGTTAAACCATTCCAGTATCTTTCCCAATAAAATACCAAACGGGATCCAGAAAATTCAGGCATGGTGGAAACAACACAACAATCAGTATATTTTTCGCTTTATCTTAGAACTTAATATGCCAGGCAACCTGTAATATTTTGTGAAAGAATATTAAAAAAAATAAAAAGTAGAATGTACTCTTGCTAAATTACTGTAATATAGTGAAATGTCAATATGTAAATGGGCTCATTATTACCCTTAATCATTACCAGATTACTCTTAGCATTCACATCATTTTTCCTCCCTAGACTTGACTACCTTAGAGTGTTCTTAGTCTTGAAAATTATTCTGATAACCTCTACCACATGCTAATCAGGGTGACTCAACAGTAGCCTCTATTAACAAACAATCAAACACTCCAAGTGTAAGCCTTTGGGAGCCCTTTGAAATATGTTCTGATGTTATTACATTTAACTGGCCAAATGTTTAATGTAAAATAACTGATACTTTTTGAAGTAGATGTAAAATGAGATGAAAAAATCAAATCAAGCACCTATAAAAGAAAAAGAAGAGGAAATCAGGAAAAAAAGTCCTAGTTTCTTTTAGATTTGTTGTAATTTTCACTGTAATTATGAGAGCAATGTAATTCCCTTTAAAACAGCCTGTTCTCTGGTTTTATCTATGTTGGGCAAAATAGCAATCTAATGACTAGTATTAAAATCTGGAGAGCTCTTGTTTATGGGACCTATGGAAAGGATAAGAGTCTCACTTCAATATCCGCTCTCACTAGAGAACAGTCACACTATTGTTGTTAGCTCTCCTGGGTAACAAAAACATGCTTAAACAGCAGGCTTTTACCAGGTGCATGATAATAAACAAATTTGATCTCCTTTGTGTAGCTTGCAATGCTGCATTGCCTATTAGTCTTTCCCTCAGTTGACTGAGAGTATTTATAAATGGCATAAGGAGAGTTTCCAATAAACTTACTATAACTGTTTTGTACAATTTTGTAATGAGGAAGACTTAGAGAATAATCATGGACATGCTACAGGCACATGAAGAAGTTGGATTGTTGGCTTTATCATTGTGTAATTAGTAAATACAGAGAGAATCTCAGATTTAGAGTCAAAAAATTTGTATTCAAATTCTGTCTCAATCAATACATAATTGTATGATCTCTAAACTATGATCCTTTAATTTAAGGAAATTGGGTCTTAATTCCTACTGTTCCCTTAACTAAATGTATGACATTGAGTTGGTCTTTAGTGTCCCCTCATATAAACTATTCTACCAGGAGAAGTCTTCACATGCCTGAAGTAGGACCCTCCCCAAGTTGTGGATGATTTTGAGTCCATATGAGTCCAGATTGGTACCCTCAATATGGTTTAGCTAGTCTGTTCAAGGAACATCCCCAGGTTGCATAGCTTCTTGGAACCATAGGTGGGAGTTGGGTGACAGGGAGACACCAAAATAACACAGCAACAATAATTCTGGCAGAGAAAGTGAAGTTGATGACTGTGCCCAACTCTGCCCCCCTTAAATCCAATTGACTGCTTAATTCAAGACACCACCCATGATAGCATTAACTTATTTGAAAAATGATTAATGTCAAGAACAATGATGTAACCTAAATAAGGTTTCATATATAGATAACTATGTATCCAGCACATGTAATCTCTAAAGTCCCTTTAAAATGTAGTCCATATAGTACTATAGCTCTTGACTACTACAGGAGTAAAAAACAAAACAAAACAAAACAAAACAAAACAAAACAAAACAGAACAGAACAGAACAGAACAAAACAAAACAAAACAAAATGGTCATAACTATGGCTCGTGGCTTTGGCAGATGCAGAAAGAGGGAGAACAGAGAACTGGGAAAGTAGACCTGCAATGTTTCTGTCATTTTGCCTAGCAGTCTCTACTTAATGAAAAGTGTACATAGGTTTTAAGATGATAAAAGTCTCTTGAAATTTTAAAATAATGGAGAATTTTATAGGATAATAAATCTAGAATTAGAAGGAACCTCAGAAGTTAAAACTCTAGTCTAATACCATTATATTACAGATGAATAAATTGAGTTCCAAGAAAATTCAGTGCCCTCCCCAAAACAAGTTTTTGCCTTTAGGATTTAGATTCAGGTCCTCTTATTGCAGAATCACTAGGTTTTCTATCATATTACATATCTTTTTTAAAGCACCAATATCTGCTACTGTCAAGAGTCTTAATGTGATTTCCATTATCTTTCTCTCCTTCCAGTAAAATAACCATATTAGCATGTTTCATCACTGTGAAGAATTCAAGAGATTGTCACTAGTACAGTTCATTCTCTCAAAGTTTTTATAATGGTACAAATAAACCCATAGCAGAAACATAGACCAAAAAAAAAAAAAAAAAAGCAAAAACAAAAACAAAAAACAAACAAAAAAAAACCCTCACAATTGGAAGGAACTTTAATTTCTACCTAGTATGATTAATAAGTAGATGAGTAGATATTACCTCTACAAAATACCTTGAAAAGACTTATTTAGTCTTTGCTTAAAGATTTCCACTATGAGCCTTTGAATTAAGTAACCTACTCTACTTTTAGATAGGTCTGATTCTTAATCAATAAGTTAATATTTTTAATTATTGATTAGCAAATATTTATTAATATTAATTAGTAAGGTAATGGTTTAATTTATTTAGTTTAAATCTAACCTCAGACACTTACTAGCTATGTGATGCTAGATAAGTTACTTAAGTTTTTTTACTTCAGTTCCTCATTTATAAAAGGAATTGGAGAAAGAAATGGCAAACTACTCCAGTAGCTAAAACAAGAAAATTCCAAAATATAGACACAAGTGAAATGATTGAACAACAACAAATTTTTACAAAGTTTTTTTTTTTAAATCTACCCCAATATTATCCTTAGATCAAGCAGAAAACCTAAAATTCCTTTTCACTATGATAATTTCAAATATATAGAAACAACTTTCATGCCCATTATATGTTTTTTGATTTTTAAACTAAGTATCTCTTGGTCTTTCATCAAACCCTAGCATCAGATCGTCTCAAACTTTCAGTTGTTTTATGCTGGATATAGTCAAATTTTAATGTGTAGCTTTTAACTCTATCATCTTGTTTCCTGGTAATGCCTCCTCCCCCTATTATGTCTCCTAAGATGCTTTTCACTTGAAATATCAAGTATCCTGAAACAAGGCATTGGCATGTCTTGCTTTGTATCCTAATTCCAAGAGCTAACTTAACTGCAATATTCAAAGATTAATGGACATACAAATATGACTGAAGATCTATTCCAGAGTTCTAGGAGCAGAATCAGTGCTAGATTTCCCCTCCTCTTCATTTCTCTCTGAATTCCTCTATATCCCTCTAGTCCCTATATAAATTTGCTCCCTTCCTACTCTAGTGGGACAGTTACCCTCCCTTGGTGAACTATAACTTTGCATTAGTTTAAAATTTCTTCTCAGGTTATTTCCATCTCCTCACAAATATAATTCCAAAATGTAAATACAATGAATGTCATATTACAATGGGTCACTCATGTATTATGTCCTTTGTTTTCAACATGTCAAATGTGAAAATGATAAGATAAAGTTATAAAACAAACATAATACAAAATATGATAATCAACTAGCCTTTAAAAATATCTACTCTGTGCTAGATGTGTTAAATGTGCAATGCACTCAATCCTGAGAATATAGAGAAAGCCAAAACAAAAAAGTTCTTCTTCAAGGAAATCAATCTGATGGGGGAGACATATGCAAATAACAATGTACAATGAAGTTATAAACAGTTTAAGTTGAGAAAAATTTCAGAGGGTAGACACTGTGTTGTTGTTGTTGTTCCTCCTTTGTTTTTGAAGATCAATGACATCACTGGTAAAGTCTTGACTTGTGCATGAATTGGATTCAAGGGAGGCATAGTTGCCTAAAATCATCAGTCTGACCCTATTCCAGTCATCAAAGTCCAGAGACATGACAAAATCAAAACAGATGGTGATGGCACAGGATGTGATAAATAACCTTGAAGTCTAAGCACCTGCTTCACTCACCTTTATGAACACTGAAAGAAATGGTTCTCATTCAACCATTCCACTGAAGTGGATAGACATCCCCCTAACATGCCAATGTTTTGAGGCCTCTCATACCTGAAACTTTGTCTAGCTTTTGCTGTGTATGCTGTAGTTTCCTATAGTCAGAGTATATATATATATAATTTCATACTTTTTGAATAGAAAAAGCAGGATGTTAGGGCAGGATGACCAGATTTGTGAATCAGGGGATCTGGATTCTAATTCTACTTATGTTGTCACAAGAAAGTCATTTTGTCCTGCATAAAAATGTTAATAATAATAATTATACTATATACACACCCGTATGTATGTGAATACATATAAACATACATGCACAATACATACATACATACATACATATACAGGCACATGCACACACCATAGGAAAAAAAAATTTTGCCTTTGTTAAAGGCTCTTTTCCAGCTAAGTACCTATAATCCATACATCAGCAATATTCAAAAATCTTTGGAGGATATAACAACAGAATTACAGAATATTGTTATAACATCTTGATAGTAAACATCAGGTTAGGAATAAAATAAAGAGATGTGTGCTTGCCAAAAATATACATTCCAATGGTGTTCAGAACAAAAGTTCAGGCCATAAGGGCATTCCTTTTGGATGGTTGCTTGGAGCATGATACTGTGATGTCAAGATATTGCAGAAAAGATATTGCAGAAATTCCTGGAATAGATTTATAATTTTCAAAAAAGGAAATTATGTGGCAGTGTGCTAGACATGGAGTCAGAAAGACCTGAACACAAATTTGACCTCAGATATTTACTATGAACCTGGGCAAGTCTCTTAATCTCTGTTTGCCTCAGTTTCCTCTTTAAGTTAATATTTAAGAGTTGGAAAATGATGGCATCTACCTCCCAGGATCATTGTGAAGCTAAAACATAATGATATTTTTAAAACATTTTGAAAACCTTAAAGTGCTACATAAATTTTAATTATTATTATCACAAATTTTATTTTCTATTTAAACAGTAAATAGCTTTTACTCAAATGTCAACATGTGTTTGGATGGACTTTCCATAAAACTTGTTCATCAATTTGTTTATGTGGATCAAGGGATTCCAACCATTTGGGTCCAGAATGGAACAGGAAAATAAATGAGCTGAATTGCTTTTGTGAATTACAAAGTTCTTTTATTTACCACAGACGTCCCATAAAAACAAAAGTTGATCTTTTTAATAATAAAATTCTACCAGTGTTGTTATATAGTAATGAGGCAGAATACATGATTACCTTCAATAAATCAAAAATGGGTATCATACAGAGGGCAAGAGAGAGGTATTCTGTGTGAGCAGAATGCAATTTATAACTAATGAGAGTCTGAAGATTATGTTTAACATGACAGTATCCAGAGATTGTATGATGAAATGAAGAAAGATTGACCAGCCATATAAGAAAACCAAGGAACAACAGCTGGAAAAACAAAGAGCTCTTCTGGTTCTTTGTGATGGCAAATAAAAGTGAAGGAGGCCTAAAAAAATATTAGGTGGATCCTCTAAATCTTCAGTTTTCAATTCTCTCCCTATGATCTAAGAGAATTCTTGGGAATAGTAAGCCTTACTTTCTGTATTGAACATTAACAATCACTTTTATGACTGAGACCCTAAGAACTATCAGAGAAAAGCCTTCCTTGATTGAGATGCCTTATTAAGGAAAAAAAAGGGAATAAACTCAATTAATTCCCCAATTTTAATTCTATCAAGACAAGACATTGATGGCAATATGTGGATGAGTTTCTCTTTTCATATTCCTCTGGATAGAAGTCTTCTTGCTTGTGAGTCTGAAAATCATAATAAAATGATGACTTCATTGATTTCTAAAACTCTTTCATGTAACACCCTGAGCAACACTGAAGCTTTTTGTAATGAAACCAAAGGGAAATGAGTTAGTGGGAGAGTTCCCCAGAATGCAATCTGTTTCTGATTTTTTTCCTCAATTCATTTTGAGAAAAACTTCTAGCACATAAAGCAGGAAAGGGGGGAAAGTGGAATAGATTATGGAAACTTTCTAATAATACTGTTCTCTGTTTGGAATCACTTTTGAATTCACACCATTTCCTGTGAAGAATAAACTATTATTTTCATTCCCTTTTTATGTTGAGAGGCCTACATATACTGTACTAGGCCACACAGCAAGTTAGGGACATTGCCTCAGACAAGGTAGAAATAAGAAGCGTGGGAACAGGATGAGATTCTGGGCTGCGAGGGAGCAAAATTAAACCTTAGAAATCAATTGACAACTTTGGCTACCAACATCATATCTTTCTTTCAGAATTGCCTGATTTCTCATGGGATGCTTTGAGATGGACAACTTTGATTCTGTTGTAGCCACAGAAAAACAGTACATAGTGACAAATGCATGTGAAAGAGATTATTATTATCATTTTTTTTATGAAGCAAGCTGATTGAGGACAGACATCCTTTTATTCTATCTTGTCCTTTTCAATCAGTCATATGTCAAGTCAAAAAAAAAAGTGCAAAATATCATTAGGGCAGATGCAGAAAAATTCCTTTGAGGATGAATGTGGTTAACAGAAGGCTATGCCAATCCAAGAATACCTTTGGTGAGAACCAAAATCCCTTAATCAATATTTTTTCACCTAATGTTGAATTATTGGATGTCTGATTCTCCTGAAACATTAAACCTTCATTTACTAAACTATGAGTTTCCTAATGCTCTTATTATGGCAGAATTTTTTTTTATTGTAGAGTCAATGAAAATATAGATAGAAACCACCTGGAACCTCACTTAATTTGTGCCAAAGAACTGTCCTTTATTTTACAAGCTGTTGATTTAGGATGAGGGATGTTAATCATCATATGAAACAACATATTTAGTGGAGAATTAGGCCATTTGTTTGTACTTGGCAGGACAAGTCAGGTTTCATGTTTGTAAAAGATATTTGAATCTGCTTATTGAGAATCAGATTGCCCTCAATAGAGCATCTAAATGTAATTTGGATTTATTAGCTTTTACCTTTGTCTTCTCCCATTAATTAAAGTTTAAACTTATTGAGTAGATTTTCTTCCTCTCATAAAATACATTTTATAGTAATTTTAAATGAATATCTCTCATATAAAACACATTTCTGAATTGTGTTTGTTTGCTTCTTTCTTTGTGGATAGAAAGTCTGGGCCAAGGACCTTTACTAGTGGCCTTATGTGAGAGAGGGTCATGTCATCATTCATAATTTTTTAAAATTTTTTATTAATTTTTATAATTCTAACATTTTTTGACAGTACATATGCATAGGTAATTTTTTTAAACAACATTATCCCTTGTACTCCCTTCTGTTCCGAATTTTTCCCCTCCTTCCCTCCACCCTCTCCCCTAGATGGCAGGCATTGACATACATATTAAATATCTTATAGTATATCCTAGGTACAATATATATGTGCAGAACCGAATTGTTGTTATTGCAAAGGAAGGATTGTATTCAGAAGGTAAAAATAATCTGGGAAGAAAAACAAAACAAAACAAAACAAAACAAAACAAAACAAAACAAAACAAACAAACAAAAAAAACATTCTCATAGTTTACACTCATTTCCTAGTGTTCCTTTTCTGGATGTAGCTGATTCTGTACATCATTGATCAATTGGAATTGGATTAGCTCTTCTCTATGTTGAAGATATCCACTTCCATCAGAATACATCCTCGTACAGTATCATTGTTGAAGTGTATAATGATCTTCTAGTTCTGCTCGTTTCACTTAGCATCAGTTGATGTAAGTCTCTCCAAGCTTCTCTGTATTCCTCCTATTGGTTATTTCTTACAGAACAATAATATTCCATAACATTCATATACCATAATTTACCCAACCATTCTCCAATTGATGGACATCCATTCATTTTCCAGTTTCTAGCCACTATGAAAAGGGCTGCCACAAACATTTTGGCACATACACATTCCTTTCCCTTCTTTAGTATTTCCTTGGGATATAAGCCCAGTAGTAGTATGGCTGGGTCAAAGGGTATGCACATTTTGATAACTTTGGGGGCATAATTCCAGATTGCTCTCCAGAATGGTTGGATTCTTTCACAACTCCACCAACAATGCATCAGTGTCCCAGTTTTCCCACAGCCCCTCCAACATTCATCATTATTTGTTCCTGTCATCTTAGCCAATCTGACAGGTGTTTAATGATATCTCAGAGTTGTCTTAATTTGCATTTCTCTGTTCAATAGTGATTTGGAACACTCTTTCATATGAGTGGAAATAGTTTTAATTTCATCATCTGAAAATTGTCTGTTCATATCCTTTGACCATTTATCAATTGGAGAATGGCTTAATTTCCTATAAATTAAAATCAATTCTCTGTATATTTTGGAGATGAAGCCTTTATCAGAACCTTTAACTGTAAAAATGGTTTCCCAATTTGTTACTTCCCTTCTAATCTTGTTTGCATTAGTTTTGTTTGTTCAGAAACTTTTTAATTTAGTGTAATCAAATTTTTCTATTTTGTGATCAATAATGGTCTCTAGTTCTCCCTTGGACACAAACTCCTTCCTCCTCCACAAGTCTGAGAGGTAAACCATCCCATGTTCCTCCAATTTATTTATGATTTCGTTCTTTATGCCTAAATCTTGGACCCATTTTGATCTTATCTTAGTATGTGGTGTTAAATGTGGGTCCATGCCTAGTTTCTGCCATCATTTTTTTTAATTGGTAAACACAAATATATGTACCTATAAAGATTTCTGATCTAGGACAATTCTTCAAAATAAGCAAAATAACAACAAGCAAATATCTTAAAAAATGAATCAGATGAAGATATAATGTATGTGTGTGTGTTACATTTACACTGTATGTATTCCTATATATTCCACTCTGTTCATAAGAAGCATTAGATGATGCAAGGAGAAGATAGATGCACTAAATATAAAAATTGGCATTTTCTAATTTTTGTCATTTTAGCAGTTCATAGCTTATAATTCAAACTTCAGAACCTCAATATTTCTTTTACTGAAGACCAGTAAAAGCTTCCAGATAGTCCTGCAGTTAAGTTTATCAAATTTAGCTCACCTTAGCTATCTCTCTCTCTTCCTTTAGGATACAATATCATATAGTTCATGTCCAGGCCTGCTATAGAGCAGTCTCTTAGGCAGACTGACAGATAGTGGATTAACAAACAAGAATATAGGAGAGACATAATAGTAGTGCAAGAGGATAGTTTTTTTTGCAATAGTTGATTTTCTAGTATAACAATTTATACTTTTTACTATTGGATTTTCCCATTCTAGGTATATTAGGGATAGAATTCACCTATTTATTTTTAAATGTTACTTATTTGATCATAAACTTACAAAATAAGAGAAGCATTTTTGTGACATAGTACAATAGAAAAAAAAAGATTGCATATGAAACTGTAAATCTGTTGTGTGCAACTTGCTATTCTTTTTGAATAAGTCACAAAGTCACCATGTAATTTTCTTTCCCCCCTTTTTTCTTCCCTCTCTCCCCTATCCAAATATGATTATCATTAAACATAAATATATGTGTATATGTTAAATCATTCTATACATACTTCTATTTAGCAGTTCTAAATATAGATAATATCATCTTTCATAGATCCTTTGTAGCTAATTTGATTATTTATACTCAAAATGACTTGGTTGCTCAGAGTTGTTCTTAACATAATACTGCTGTTACTTTATACAACATCCTCTTGATTCTACCCATTTCACTCTTCATTATTTAGTGCAAGTCTACTCATATTTTTCTAAAATTAATGAGCTCATCATTTCTCATAGTACAGTAGTATTTCATCATGATCATATTTTACAATTTGTTCTGTCAGTCCCACTGACAGACAACCCTGCAATTTACTGGGTTTTTTTTGCAATCATAAAAAGACCCCCAACATATATCTTAGAACATATAGATTCTTTTATTTTTTCCCTAATTATCTTTAGAAACAGACATAGTGGCGGAGCCAAGATGGTGGAGAAGAAACACACGACTCTGTGAACGTCCTCACTCCCTCACAACCAATTAGATAAATTAAGTCTCAGAATAAGCCCAGGACTGATAGATACCACAAGGACTGGAAGCACGACTTACCAGCTGAAGAGAATCTGGAGTTTCAACTGAAAAGGTCAGTTCCCAGGGGAGGAAAAAGAGAGGCCAGCACAGACGGCTGGGTGCTAACATACTCTGCCGATCACGCTGGGAAGGGCTCTGGGATCAGAGAAGCCACTGAGATAAAGGAATCTGGCACAGGCTGTTAGCTCTTCTCTACTAATTATTTAGCAGTTCAGAAGAGAAAGCCAAAATATTTTAAAACTCAGATAGATTAGATTTTCCCCGGATCCTAGAGGTGACTCAGCAGATCTCAGCACCAGGGGGTGTGGCCTCAGCTACCACCTGAGAATAGTTAAGAGATTGACAAGTGGGTGGATACTGCCCAAGGCAACATACACTGCCTAATTTAGCTGGAGGGATTGGAACTCAGCTCCAGGAAGTCCCAGAGAGGCAGAACCTTTGAACTAGGGACCGCGGTTTCTGGCAGACACTTCCAGTTTGAGCACAGGGGCTTTTCACGTCACCTGCTGCAGACATCCACGCCCCACCGGGACATATAGGCTGGGCTTTGTGCTGCCTTTACTGTTCAATCTCAACCTCAGGGAAGCCGCTAAAACACAGTGCCCTCGGGGCACAGCAGAGCTAATAACCTCTGAGGCACTTCCAGGGAGGGGGTGGGGAACTCTCTCCCAGAGCTCTATCTTAGCTCAGGCGCAGGAGCCGCTGCATCCATCCGGTTTGGGAGGAAGCTGGTAAAGAAGTAAATAAATAATTTCCTACTCCAGGGACAGACCCCAAAAGATTTTTTAAGTATGAGCAAGAAGCCCAAAAAAACCATAGATTCCTTCTACACAGAGAAAGAGCGGGTATCCAACCCCGAGGAAGTTAACAGCAGAGAGACAGCAGATAACAACCTAAAGGGGAACGATTCCTGCCCCCCATCACATAACTCTCTCCTAGAAGACACTATTAAAAAATTAAGGGAGTTTGAAGAAAAATGGGGAAAGGAAAGGGAAGCTATGATAGAGAATAACAACGTCCTGAAATTGGAGTTGGAAAAAATAAAGAATTCACAGGAGATGCAGGGAAACAAAATTTATGAATTAGAAAAGGTTAAAAAAACACAGGAAAGTAGGATTTCTGAATTGGAAAAGATAAAAAAGTCTCAAGAAAATAGAATTTCTGAATTGGAAAAAGAAAATAATTCTCAAAAAAAATTAGGGAAATGGAAAAAAATTCAATAGAGCAAAATAATTCATTTAAAAACGAAATTGGGCATTTACAAAAAGAACTAAAAACTGTGAAAGAAGAAAATAACTCCTTAAAAGTCAGGATGGAACAAATAGAAATGAATGATTCACAGAGAACCCAAGAATCAGTCAAACAAAACAAAAAAAGATGAGAAGCTGGAGAACAACGTCAAATACTTACTGGGAAAATCTATAGACCTGGAAAATAGATCTAGGAGAGATAATCTGCGGATCATTGGACTTCCAGAAAACTATGACCAAAAAAAGAGCCTAGATTCTATTTTACAGGAAATTATCAAAGAGAACTGTCCAGAGATAATAGAAACAGAAGGGAAAGTAGATGAGGAAAGAATTCATCGAACTCCTTCTGAAATGGACCCTAAAAAAACAACACCACGGAATATAATGGCTAAGCTGCAGAATTACCACACAAAGGAGAAAATCCTGCAAGCAGCTAGAAAAAAAACAATTTAAATACCAAGGTGCCACAATAAGGGTCACCCAAGATCAGGCTGCCTCCACATTAAAAGATAGAAGGGCCTGGAACCTGATATTCCGAAAGGCAAAAGATCAAGGACTGCAACCAAGAATGAACTACCCAGCTAAGTTTAGCATCTTTTTCCATGGAAGAAGATGGTCATTCAATGAAACAGAGGAATTCTTTATGTTTCTAGGAAAAAAAAAAACAGACTTAAACAAAAAATTTGATCTACATCCACAAGACTGAAGAGAAACAGAAAAAGGTACACAGAACCCTTGAGAACTGTAACTCTGTTGTGGGTATATAAAAAGTACTCAAGGATAATTTGATTTTACTGATATAAAAGAAAAAAAGGGGGGTGTAGTAAAGGGAAAGAGGTCGGTTCAGAAAAAGGGGAAGGAATGATAAAAAGAGGGAAACTACATACCAGGAAGAGGCATAGAAAATACACCATATCTGAGGGAACTTAGTGAGGGGGAGAATCATTGTGTGAATCTTACTCTCATCAGGAGAGGCTCAAAGAGTAAATAATTAACATATTTGTTTTTCAGAGAATTTTCTCTCACCTCATTAAAAGGGGGGAGAGGAAAAGGGAAAAGGAAAAGGAGAATAAGGGAAGGGACTTGGAGGGAGGGGGGAGGGATACTAAAAAAAAAAAGGGAGGGTTGCGCGTCACAAGGGGGGTCTGTAAATTAAATATCGGGGAGGGGGATCAGGGGGGTCAAGGGAAAAAAGCATAATCTGGGGATAATACGATGGCAGGAAATACAGAATTAGTAATTTTAACTGTAAATGTAAATGGGATGAACGATCCCATCAAACGGAGACGGATAGCAGATTGGATCAAAAAGCAGAACCCTACAATATGTTGTCTATAGGAAACACACTTAAAGCAGGGAGATACATACAGAGTAAAGGTAAAAAGTTGGAACAGAGCCTATTATGCTTCAGGTAAAGCCAAAAAAGCAGGGGTAGCTATCCTTATCTCAGATCAAGCAAAAGCAGAAGTAGATCTCGTTAAAAAAGATAAGGAAGGAAACTATATCCTGCTGAAAGGTAGCATAAATAATGAAGCCATATCAATACTAAACATATATGCACCAAGTGGTATAACATCTAACTTTCTAAAGGAAAAGTTAAGAGAATTGTAAGAAGAAATAGACAGTAAAACTATAATAGTGGGAGATCTCAACCTTGCACTCTCAGATTTAGACAAATCAAACCACAAAACAAACAAGAAAGAAATTTAAAAAGTTAATAGAACATTAGAAAAACTAGGTATGATAGACCTTTGGAGAAAACTGAATGGCAATAGAAAGGAATATACTTTCTTCTCAGCAGTTCATGGATCCTATACAAAAATAGACCATATATTAGGACATAAAGATCTCAAAATTAAATGTAGGAAGGCAGAAATAATAAATGCCTTCTTCTCAGATCACAATGCAATAAAAGCTACATTCAGTAAAAAGTTAGGGGTAAATAGACCAAAAAGTAATTGGAAACTAAATAATCTCATCTTAAAGAATGACTGGGTGAAAGAGCAAATTATAGAAACAATTAACAATTTCACCCAAGATAATGACAATGATGAGACATCATACCAAAATCTTTGGGATGCAACTAAAGCAGTAATAAGGGGAAATTTATATCTTTAGAGGCTTATTTGAAGAAAATAGAGAAAGAGAAGATTAACGAATTGGGCTTACAACTTAAAAGGCTAGAAAAAGACCAAATTATAAACCCCCAACCAAAAATTAAACTTGAAATACAAAAATTAAAAGGAGAAATCAATAATATTGAAAGTAAAAAAAACTATTGAATTAATAAATAAAACCAAGAGTTGGTTTTATGAAAAAGCCAATAAAATAGATAAACCTTTGGTAAATTTGATCAAAAAAAAGAAAGAGGAAAATGAAATTGATAGTCTTACAAATGAAAAGGGGGATCTTTCCACCAATGAAGAGGAAATTAGAGAAATAATAAGAAGTTACTTGGCCCAACTTTATGCCAATAAATTTGATAACTTAAGTGAAATGGATGACTTCCTCCAAAAATATAGGCTCCCTAGATTAACAGAGGAGGAGATAAATTGCTTAAATAGTCCCATTTCAGAAAAAGAAATAGAACAAGCTGTTAATCAACTCCCCAGGAAAAAATCCCCAGGGCCAGATGGATTCACATGTGAATTCTACCAAACATTTAAAGAACAATTAGCCCCAATGTTATATAAATTATTTGAAAAAGTAGGGGATGAGGGAGTCCTACCAAACTCCTTTTATGACACAGACATGGTACTGATACCTAAACCAGGTAGATTGAAAACTGAGAAAGAAAATTATAGACCAATCTCCTTAATGAATATTGATGCTAAAATCTTAAATAAGATAGCAAAAAGACTTCAGAAAATCATCCCTACTATGATCAAGTAG
Organism: Sminthopsis crassicaudata; assembly: GCF_048593235.1. NCBI lineage: Eukaryota > Metazoa > Chordata > Mammalia > Dasyuromorphia > Dasyuridae > Sminthopsis > Sminthopsis crassicaudata. The sequence goes on along the minus strand of NC_133617.1, from coordinate 156,934,836 downwards.
GATTTTTTCCAGGAATGCAGGGCTGGTTTAATATTAGGAAAACTATTAATATAATTGACCATATTAATAATCAAATTAATAAGAACTATATGATCATCTCAATAGATGCAGAAAAAGCATTTGACAAAATCCAACATCCATTCCTACTAAAAACTCTTGAGAGTATAGGAATAAATGGACTATTCCTTAGAATAATCAGGAGCATATATTTAAGACCTTCAGTAAGCATAATATGCAATAGAAATAAACTGCAACCTTTCCCAGTAAGATCAGGAGTGAAACAAGGTTGCCCACTATCACCATTATTATTCAATATAGTACTAGAAACGCTAGCCTAGGCAATAAGAGCCGAGAAAGAGATTCAAGGAATTAGAGTAGGAAATGAGGAAATTAAACTATCACTTTTTGCAGATGACATGATGGTATACTCAGAGAACCCCAAAGACTCTGCTAAAAAGCTACTAGAAATAATTCAAAATTTCAGCAAAGTGGCAGGATACAAAATAAATCCACATAAATCCTCGGCATTTTTATATATCACTAACAAAATGCAACAGCAAGAGATACAAAGAGAAATTCCATTCCAAACAAATGTTGAGAGTATAAAGTATTTGGGAATCCATCTACCAAAGAATAGTCAGGAATTATATGAGCAAAATTACAAAACACTTGCCACAAAAATAAAATCAGATTTAAACAATTGGAAAGACATTCAGTGCTCTTGGATAGGCCGAGTGAATATAATAAAGATGACAATACTCCCCAAACTAATCTATTTATTTAGTGCTATACCAAGCAGACTCCCAAGAAACTATTTCAATAACCTAGAAAAAATAACAACAAAATTCATATGGAAGAATAAAAGGTTGAGAACTGCAAGGGAACTAATGAAAAAAAAGTCAGAGGAAGGTGGTCTAAGTGTACCTGATCTAAAGCTATATTATATAGCAGCAGTCACCAAAACCATTTGGTATTGGCGAAGAAATAGACCGGTAGATCAGTGGAACAGATTAGATACAAAGGACAAAAAAGGGTACATATATAGCAACCTAATCTTTGACAAACCCAAAGATACCAACATTAGGGATAAAAATTCATTATTCGGAAAAAACTGTTGGGAAAACTGGAAATTAGTATGGCAGAAATTAGATATGGATCCACACTTAACACCATATACCAAGATAAGATCAAAATGGGTCCATGATTTAGGCATAAAGAGGGAGATAATAAATAGATTAGAGGAACAGAGGATAATCTACCTCTCAGACTTTTGGAGGAGGAAGGAATTTATGACCAGAGGAGAACTAGAGATCATTATTGATCACAAAATAGAAGATTTTGATTACATCAAACTAAAAAGTTTCTGTACAAATAATACTAATGCAAACAAGATTAGAAGGGAAGTAACAAATTAGGAAAATATTTTTAAAAACAAAGGTTCTGACAAAGGTCTCATTTCCAAAATATATAGAGAACTGACCCTAATTTATAAGAAACTGAAATATTCTCCAATTGATAAATGGTCAAAGGATATGAACAGACAATTCTCAGAGGAAGAAATTGAAACTATATCCACTCACATGAAAGAGTGTTCCAAATCACTATTGATCAGAGAAATGCAAATTAAGACAACTCTGAGATACCACTACACACCTGTCAGATTGGCTAAAATGACAAGAACAAATAATGATGAATGTTGGAGGGGATGTGGGGAAACTGGGACACTAATACATTGCTGGTGGAGTTGCGAAAGAATCCAGCCATTCTGGAGAGCAATCTGGAATTATGCCCAAAAAGTTATCAAACTGTGCATACCCTTTGACCCAGCAGCGCTACTACTGGGCTTATATCCCAAAGAAATACTAAAGAGTGGAAAGAGACATATATGTGCCAAAATGTTTGTGGCAGCTCTCTTTGTTGTAGCTAGAAACTTGAAGATGAATGGTTGTCCATCAATTGGAGAATGGTTGATTAAATTAAGGTATATGAAGTTTATGGAATATTATTTCTCTGTAAGAAATGACCAAAAGGAGAAATACAGAGAGGCCTGGAGAGACTTAAATCAACTGATGCTGAGTGAAATGAGCAGAACCAGAAGATCACTGTACACTTCAACAACAATACTGTATGAGGATGTATTCTGATGGAAGTGGAAATCTTCAACATAAAGAAAAACCAACTCATTTCCAGTTGATCAATGATTGACAGAGGTAGCTACACCCAGAGAAGAAACACTGGGAAGTGAATGTAAATTGTTAGCACTAATATCTGTCTGCCCAGGTTACATGTACCTTCGGAATCTAAAGTTTATTGTGCAACAAGAAAATGATATTCACACACATGTATTGTATCTAGACTATATTGTAACACATGTAAAATGTATGGGATTGCCTGTCATCGGGGGGAGGGAATAGAGGGAGGGGGTGATAATTTGGAAAAATGAATACAAGGGATAATATTATAAAAATATATATAATAAAAATTATTAATTTAAAAAAAAAAGAAACAGACATAGTGATAATATTTCTAGGTCAAAGGTGTGAACAGTTTAATAATTCTTTGGGCATAATTCCAAATTGTTCTCCAAAATGGTTGGATCATTTAACAATTCCACCATCAATGAATGTGTTCCAATTTTTCCATATCCGTCTCTACATTTTTCACTTTCCCCTTCAATCATGTAGTCAGTTTGATAGATGTGAGATATCTCATGGCCACTTTAATTTGCATTTTTCTAATCAATAATGATTTAGAATTTTTTTATATAAATTGTTTTGATTTCTTCTTCGAATAATGACCTCCTGATCATTTCCTTTGACCAAGAAATTTTAGACTTAATGTCTGGATATAAAGCATATCAGCAAATGCATTTCTTGAATCCTAGATGGCAGCATAGGATTAAGTGTCTACTTTAATGCCAGGAATAGCGGGGTTCAATTTCTTCCTCTGACACAACTATCTGTGTAAACCTAGAAAAGTCATTTAATTTCTTAGCATACCATAGAACTCTCAAAAAATTAAGTGACAGATAAATTTCAGACTTAGATTCTACTTACTTTATAGAACTTTGTGATTTCCATATTAGAAAGGATATTAGCACTTCCCTTTACATTTGATAAATGTTTTTGTGACACAGACTTTTTGAGATTCCCAAGAAGGAACCTATGGTGAGTGAATATTTTCATAGATTAGCAATAATAGCAATAATAACTACAACTATTGACATTTATAAAACATTTTAACTTAGGCAGTCAGGCAACATTAAGTACTCCCATGATCCTGGATCTATACTAAGCACTGGAAATAAAAAAGGCAAAAGAAAATAATATCTTCTCTCAAGGTTCTCTCATTGTAATTAGGGAGACCACATGCATATAATTATGTGCAAATTATATATACAAAGGATATATTGAGGATAATCTCAGAAGGAAGGTACTAGTATTAAAATAACCTGAGAAAAGCTTTTGCAGAAAGTAAGATTTTAGTTAAGATTTGAAGGAAACCAGGGAAGCCAGAAGGTACAGATAAAAAAGGGAGAAAGTTCTTATATTAATTATTCCATTTAAATTTCAAAATCTTAGGGGATAACTGCTTCAGGTATTTTTCCTCTCAGTTTAGGAAACTGAAACTGAGAAACACCATATTTGGTCTCCAACAATGCTGAGCATATAAATATGAAAAAGTAGAAACAGAACAAAAGAAAATAAAGACTAAAAGTGTAGCTTCACCAGACCTAATACGCACAGAGAAAGTTTATGTTGCAGGTAACAAAATTTGGGGGCATTGAGGGTTTGATGTTCAAAATATCTGAATGAAATATCAAACAATTAGGAAAACAAACAAGAAAGCATGAACACCATTATTATCCAATTAAAAAAAAAGTGAATAGAAAAGGTAGCAATGATGCTGTTTATTTTCCTATACCTACAAATTTCTCTTTTAAAAAATAATTCTATTTATATATATTTTTTCCTTATCTTACCTTCACACATTTTGCCGTGTCCTTTTTCCTTCCAGAGAATATTCTTTAGGACAAAGAATTTTAAAAGGGGGAGAGGGAAGTAGTTCAGAAAAAGTGACTAACACACCAAAAATATCAACTTATATCTTCTGTATCCAGCAAAGATGAATTCTAATAATATTTATGAAAATAGATTATGAGGATTGAAGGGAAGGAAATAAACATTTATTAAAAGCCTACTGTGTGTAAGACATTAAACTAAGTATATTACAAATATGGCACTGATAATGAAAATAAAAAAAGGAAAAAAATGGGCTTTTATGACCAATGCTATTGTGGACTATTTCAATCATAAGAATGACTGAAAGATGCAGAATCCAAATGGAGAACAGATTATGTATTTAAAGTGTGGACCTTAAAATGATGCCATTTAGTTCATGTTGATTACATAACATATCAATACATGAAAGTCTTCTACATGAGATTCATCATCATTCAAATAAGTTGGACCCATGCATAGTATCACACACACACATACACACACACACACACACACACACACACACACACACACAAAAAAAAAAAAAAAATTATACCCATTGTCTAGACTATAAGATTAATGACCTGTAGGAATGGTAAAGCAGTGACTCTTGGACAGGTTCTATAAGTGATCAATGAACCACATTAAGAATGAAATAGGCGGAAGAAAGAAGAGTGTAGTGAATTTAAGGAACTGTGCTCTTAATAGCTCCAAGCTTCTCCTTGAAACAAAAATCTGCCATTAAAATACCAATAATCTTCCAACAGTATTATGTAACTAAAAGATGATATATAATAATCTCTGAGAGCTCAAAACTACATGTCACTCAAAATATAGTGTATAGAAAGGAACATGTTGAGTATAACAAATTACACACAGAAACTGGTATAAAAGCTATTAATAAAGTTGTGTAATCACAGATGTAGGTGGGTCAGTCATATAGCAACAGTGAGGGCAAAAGATAGATCCTATGATCTATTATATCAAGGAATCCAAAGAAAGTCTACCTGTACTGTGAGTTATTTTTAAGAAGACACAGAAATAAGCCATAGAAACATAAAAAAGAGGTGGGTGATTTGTGACCCATACCATTTCCAGGAGCACCTGCATTGAGGAGATTACAAACCAATGAAGCATAAAAGTATATATATATATATATATATATATATATATATATATATATATATATATAATTCTTAAGATATGAATTATATTTATTTTTCATGATGCAAACTGATGTCTCATTTTAGGATCTTAGTCCTTCATTTTATCTCACTACCTATTTCATATAGTCTTATATTTCAGTTATCCTTCTACATGCCATCTTCTACTTTAGAACGTCTTTATTCAACATGATCTTCCCAAACCCAAAGAGAAGGAGGAAAAGAAAAAGAAGAAAAAAGGGAGGATTGAAAATGTCAAAATATTCAAAACAGCAATACATAAGAAAATGTCTCACTAAAACTGAACAATTGCTTTCACTTGTATAAAAACCAATGGTTATGGTTGAGTATGAGATGAATCAAAATAGTGAGAACAAAGGAGTTAATATTAATCATTCTTAGTGTTTCTTATAAATTACTCTTTGAGTTTCACCTATTAAATGTTGTGAGTTTCTGATGAAAAGTTCTAATCAGATGTACTTTGAATAATTATAAAGTAGACATGTAAAATATTCTCAGTAAAAAGATTTTGTAAAGATATTATTTAGTGAAATATTACTTACGGATGCAAATAAGTTTACATTCTTGCCTCATACATTATACCAAAACAATCATATGCACCCTAGATATAAAAGATTATATTATAAAAAATTTGAGGACCAAGAAAGAAATTATCTTTAAGTTATAAGAATAGGGGAAGAGTTTATTAAAGAAGGGAAGAACCAAACACTTATTGCATGAAGTATGTATGTGGCACTATAGAAACACTAAAAATATTTCATTTTATTTTCGCAACAAACATGAGATATATTAACTATTATCCCCATTTTACAGATAAAGGAGTTGAAGTGACAAAAGTACACAATTAGAAAGTATTTTTAATAGCATAGCATTCAGCTAGAAATCAGGAGGAAGCAAATTAAAAATAATAATAATAATAATAATAATAATAATGAGTCTCTCAGCCTCAGTTTACTTATTTATAAAATTAATGTAATAGTATTTGTAATGGATTGGAAAAGTGATTTGTAAGTCAGTAAAGCATAGAGCCTATGCTCTAATAGCCTATGATATACAAGAGCAATAAGACATACACAAATAAGCAGAATATGTGATATATAACACTATACTCTGAAAAGTAGTATGTAGAAGTGGAAAAAAAAAAGGTGGCCTTGGAGTTGGTCAAACAGAGATTCAAATCCTTCCTCAAGCTATATGACCCTAACTAAATCATATAACTTATCAGTGTCCCAGACAAGTTTACAGACTAAATTTTAGAATAAGTGTTGAGTTAATTTGGTAGATGGAATTTACTTACACCATGTTTTCTGGAGCAGTGAAATAATGAGTCTAGTAAACAAACAAACTCATAATAAAGCATGGCAAGTGAAATATCATATTTATAAGTAATATTCATTCTTCAAACAAATTTGACAGTCTACAAGTTTGGTACTGATTTATAGCAGTAACAACCTTAATGTAAAATGATATTCTTTCTTTCTTCTTTCTTTCAATCTCTACCAACATGTAAATATATTGGAAGATAATATTTGTAGTGTTCTTGGTTGGTTTTCTGGAGGTCTTGGAACCAGCCTTCTTTTCAGCAGAGTAATCACAAGAATAGCCAGGTGTTAAAGTCCAAAGTTCAAATTCTTTATTGCCTGGTGGTGGTGTGAAATGAAGTGAATTGAATGAATCTGTCTCTGAGTCCAAGGGCTTGTGCTTCAGCCTCCAGACATCACAGAAGTGGATGATGGAATGAATCTGTCTCTGCATCCCTGCTGGCTGTTATGTACTCTCACCATGCTAAACTAGATGACCATTTTCTTTATCGATTCCACTGACTTAACACCTTATAAGAATCCTTGTTTTAGGTACAAAGTTCTGGCCCATAACAAATATTTCTCTCAGTGTCTTTATGTGACTTTATCACATTCACATGTTCCTGTTAGCATATGGGGAATATTTGGAATCAGTATGGCATCTATATTGCAAGGTCATCTGTCCCACAAAAGTTCTTATTTTTAACAATTGTCAATTGATATTTTCTCCTTTTTCACTATAGTAAAATAATAATGTTGAGGATATTAAGAAATATATCTAAAATGGCTTTTTAGGCTAATTGAAATTACTGAATAGAGAAGCTAAGAGAAGCATATCTAAAGGGAGAAGAAATAAATTTGTGACCATTAATACCATATTGTGGTCAGTTGGCAAAATGTTCACTCTTTTTTTATATGATGATAAAAACGAGAGAGGCTTCCATAGCCACAACAAGTGCAGTTTTAATGCTTAGAATGACATTTTGGTTCTTAGTATACTTTTTCATTCTATTTTTGGGATCCTTATTCTAAATGTCTTGCAAGTAAGAAAGAGGCCAAGTTTGTAATATACCAAAAAAAAAAAAAAAAAAAAAAAAACTCATGCCAATACAATATGAATACTTACTTGAAGAAGAAAATTTTCTTTTCTTTTTTTTTTAATTTAATTTTATTTTTATTCATTTTGAAGAAAATTTTCAAAGTGATAAATATGTTGAGTACAGAATGACATCATAAAAATGTAACATTTTTAGCAGTTAGGAAATAACTAGTTACCAACGTGGAATTTTTAAGAACCAGCTTATCTAAATACAGTCAGACTACCAACTTATTAGAAAAAAAAATAATTAAAAGCAAGATTATGAAGCAAAGTGGAAAGTAACAAGCTATTATTAGGCATCTACTATGTTACTAGATACTAGATACTGTGCTAAGCACTTTGCAAATACCATCTCCTTTGATCATCACAAAAATTATCTGAGGTTAGTGCTCTTATTATTCCCCTTTCACATTTGAGGAAACTGAATCATGAAAAGACTAAGTACATTTTCGAAGAAGACCAGTGACATTATAGGTTATGTCTATTTTTTTTTAATTTTTATTTTCCCCAATTACATGCAAAAAGCAGCATTCTTTGGATTATGTATGTACATTCAAGTTTTTTGCATATTTCCTTATAAATCATGTTGGAAAAAAGTCATGTTGAGAAAAATCAGAACAAAAGGAAAAAAAAAAACAGAAGAAAAAGAAAAAAAAATGAATATGGCATGTGTTAATTGACATTCAGTCTCCATGATTCTTTCTCTCTGGAAATAATATTTTCCACCCAAAGTTTATTGGGATGGCCTTGGATCACTGCATTGTTGAGAAGAACTCAAGTTTGTCATTCTTATCATTACACAATCTTGCTGTTGATGTGTAAAATGCTTTCCTGCTTCTGCTTCTTTTGCTCAGCATTAATTCATGTAAATCTTTCCAGGCCTTTCTGTTAATCATTTTTTAAAGAACAATAATATTCCATTACTTTCATATATTATAACTTATTCAACCAATCCCCAATTAATGGGCAATTACTCTTTAGCCAATTCTTTGCCACCACAAAAATAGCTGTTGCAAACATTTTTGCATACATGGGTCATAGGCTATGTCTTATCTTCCATGTGAGTTGAATTTAAGTGAGGCAGAGTTGCACAAAGTCATCATTCACTTTTTCTGAGTTATTGAAGTCTAATGGCAAAGCAAAAGTAAAGACTAGAGATGGCCCAGGAAGCAGTTGATGACCTTAGGCATCTTTGATGTCTCTAATTAAGCTCTAAATGGGCCACAGAGACTGCTTCAGGTACTATCATTGTCATTAGAATAAATGGTTTTCAACTGCCCATTACAAAAAGGAGGTCTTCGTGTGCTTGGAGTAAACATTTACCTATGGTTTTGAGACCTCTTGGTTACTTGTTTAGCCAGTCTGTCAAAATGGTTTCACACATGCTATAGATTCTTGAAGCAACAGTGAATGTTAGGTAGGTCAGACGGATACCAAAGGTAAAAAGAAGCCTTAATAAGAGATAGGAAGACTTCACACACCAGAGGTACTAGTATTCCTTGAACACATCCTACACCCCAGTGGAAACTGATAGCCATATAGAATGATAGGGATGTTGTCCCATTGTTTCAGACCTGGAACAGAAGACCAAGACTGAAGTAAAACAATGAACTTTATTGAGTAAGGAAGTTTTATGTTAGATGTTGGCCTGAGGAATATCACTTTTTAAACTCTCTATAGGATGAGTAGTAAAGAGACTTGAGGCATAGAGACCAGTTAGAAGGCTACTGCAATAGTCCAGATAAGAAATAATATGACCTAAACAATCATACATCTCTCAGATGTCATTTCCACTATTATTTCTTTTCTATAATTCTTTATTGGTTATACATTGCAACTTCTACATGCCCATAATGCACTTGAAATTTTCATTTTTTTAAAGAAAATATTGCCTTTCATGTTTTGTAACAATATATCATAAACAGATAATAATGTTAAAAGATAGATTTGTCTTTCAGGAAGGAACTTTCAGGAAGGAAGGAGTCATAAGAAGATCTACATAATTTTATAATTTCAATATAAAATTTCAAGCCTTTCACAACTTAGCTTTACTTGTTCTGGGATCTTTATGAAGTCCTTTTTGTCTTTCTTTGGATTATTAACACTTAGCATAGTGCCTGACGCAAAATAAATGTTTGTGAACTTTTTGATTTATACTATATTTTGGATACCTGGAAAATTAGTTATACAAACAGACCAACTACATGAGTTGTGTATCAATTCTATACCTACTCTGAACAACAACAACAACAACAACAACAACAACAAAAAAAAAAAATATATATATATATATATATATATATATATATATATATATATATATATATATATATATATATATATATATATATATATAATTAATTTATCTGGAATCTGAGGGATGTCAAAATGGATAGACAACAAGAACAGAGTTCAAGACTAGTGTTACTTATGAACTGTATGATCCTTGACAAGTTACTCTGCTTCACTTTCCTCATCTGTAAGATGAGAATATGATAAGTTACATCCTAAGGTAAAAATAAAATAAAATAGATATTTGCAAACCTCCCTTAGGATCTTCTCCAGTTTGGTACAAATAGCCATCTCAACTGCATCTCAGTCTGTGATTTCCATAGCCTTTACCAAGGCTAAGCTTGCCCAGGAACAAAAAACCCCTCCAAATTCTTCTTCCCAAGGCAGAGAAAGAGCAGGCTCAATACTACTGTCTCATAACATGGATACTTGCTTGATGTAAATTGGACTTTCTGAAGCTGTATAGAGTCCAATATCCCCATATACCCATATACCACAAAGATATACCATAGGGGAGGATTTTGAACAAGCTAATCAAATTCTTCCTTCAGGTCTCTCTCTATTTTACCTGATATTTAATGATTAGCATACTTTCACACTTTTTTATGCACCCATTTCAGTGATTCTGAACTCTCAGCTCCAGTCTTTAAATGTTTATTTTTTAGGCATATGCTACTCAATCCAAGCTATTTTTGCCCCACTTCCACCCAACAAATGACTCTAGATTTTCCTATTCCTTCCATAGGGCTCTCTGAAAAGTCTTAAACCTTAAACTTAAACCTTTCATTTTCTCACTTTTCCCATCTTTTGTTTCTCATTGACACCTGACTTTTCTTATGATATGACTTTCCTCATAGAAACAACTCACTGTTTGCAGTGAGGAACTTGGAATATCCTTTGTTCCTACTGCTGTTTTCAGTCTATTTTTTGATTGCTATCACTCAACAAACTTTACTCCTTTCATGTTCAAAATACCTAAATTGATATATCATCCAGTGCAGATACTATTAAGCCATTATCTAGTTTTCTATAGACCATTCTCCCTCACTCAATGAGTTCATTATTTGAATCATATTTTCTCAACCTAACTCTTGCGCTCATATTAGGGAATTTCAATAACATAGTAACAATGCTCAAAATATCTAAATTTCCAGTTCCTAAAATAGTGAGGATAGGTTGCAATTTGCATTATCAGAAAAATATAAAAATAATTGAATTCACAGATGTATTGCAACATTTAAATACTGTTCTTTTTCTTTTTTCTTAACACAACTTCTTTTCCATGCTAGGGATATGAACCAATACTTATTTGTACAAGTTTAAAAAATTGGGTATTTTTTTAAAGTATGAAAGCCATGAACAGGAGCCATGTAAACTGGGAATAAAAATGTAGAACATTAGACCTAAAAAGTGAATTGAGATTTTCATTCATTCTCTCTTATTTTATGGGAGAAAGAATGTGGCCAAGAAAAGTCAAGATCATATAATCCGGCATTGGAAAAGTCAGGAGAATATCTTGTTCCAATATATTAGGCTACTGCTTTTTTACTATGTAGCAGCTGCTTCTCAAATCATTTGTGTGAGAAGTTTTCACACATATTTTCCTCTTTTCATAGCATAATTACTACATTTTGTAACTAAAAATATTCTTAAGGTTTATTTTCTAATATGCTGTTTGTTGGTTTCCTCCTGCAGTCAGCATCCCCAAATACCAACATTTTTCCTTTTATGATATGTATTAAAGAATTACAAAGTGTCTATTTTTTACAAAGAGGCTATTTTTTCTATCTGTACTTTCTCTGGCCAATGCTGAGGGAATAATAACTTTATAAAAGAAATAAATATCCAATGAAAAAAAAAGTAAATTAAGCAGAGCACTAATGTTTCCATATTCCTTTGGGTTAAGTAATATTGCTTGATGTTCCTTAGCTAAAGAGCTTTTAGAATATCAGAAATATGGCTTATTTCCTAGCTAAATTCAATTGTTGCAATTCATTCAGTAATCTAATCCCAAATCACTATCTTGTACATATCCTTGTTAAAGAATTCAATTGTGTGCTAAATTATGCAGAAAGCATACCTCCCACAATGCCTTATCAATCTAAAAAAACCTGAGCATCTCTTGTTATCTAAATACTTGTCCAGTGATGAGTCATTAGGATTAATCCTAACATTATGCTTCATGTATAGAATATACTAATTGCAAAGTTTGGTTCTTCTCTTCATTAAAATATTCTGCTTCAACATTAAAAATCTTTGCTTCTTTTCTACTGTGGTCCCTGTCCACTCATGAAATAAAATTGTCATCTTTCTGTGTATATAAATATGTATGGATCCATATATACACATCTATAGATATATATGGATCATGTGATCCATATGTATCTAAATTATATTTATGTCTATGCAAATGAGTGTATAATAAATGGATCATATGAAACAATTGTGTTTTGCTGAAATGGTCCTTATGTTACAGTTGCATGAAGGACTCTTTCTGCAATTCTCATTCCTAAGCAATACCTGTTTTCTGCCTATCTCTTAAAACCTTTTAATTTTATGTCAATTATTAAATAATTTTTACTATTGTCATTCTACATATGCAGCCTCTTTGGTTTCTCATCCAATTCTCTGAATACTTAAGTCCTGAGACCTAAGACTTAATTTATTTTGGTTTTGCAATATTTTACTGTCCATGATCAAACCATCACACATCCTCTGCACCATCTGCTATGGCATATTCTCCCTATAGCTGTTTCCATCTAGGAGGGAATGTATTCAAATGAAAATTCTTTGTTTCCTTGAAAAATTCATTATCATGGCTTATAGAAGTTGGCCTGGAAGTTAGTGTTCATTTGATGGAGATACTATGATAATATTTTAACAGTTATTGGCTACTATCCAGTGGCATTTGTTTAAAAATAGAACTGGTATAATTGTTTTTATTACATATGTTTTTGAATTTCTAAAAACCATTGAAATAGTGAATAATTTTCATTGGTTTTTTTCCCATTTGGGCAGTATAACATGTGGGAATCTTTATTTTAAATTTTTAGGAATCATTTTAAGTAATAGTCATACATTTTCAGACTTTATAGGGCAAAAAAAATTTGTTAAATTTATTAAGTGTGTCATTGCTACAGTAAGTCAACAAGCATTTATTAATCACCTACCATTGGAGAGGTAATAAGGTGGCACTGTGGATAGAGCACTGAGCCTGGAGCCAGGAGAACATGTTTTCAAATCTGGCCTCAGACACTGGTTGTGTGACCTCAAGCAAATCACGTAACTCTTTTTGCTTCCATCTCTTCCTTTGTAAAATGAGCTGGAGAAATTTTCTCCATTATCTTTGCCAAGAAAACCTCCAAAATTGGTAAAGTTGGATACTTCTTAAATGCTTCAACAAAAACAACATGACAGAGTCATCACAAGAAGTTCTAATTTATGATAGAACGAACTTAAAACTATTCATTAAATCTTGTTTTAATCTGACATGCCATTTGATCATCTTATCTCTGAACTTATTAAACTCAGTGTATAGAGAATTACTTTATACCTACCACCATGCATAAATTCCTCTATGTCTGATTAAAGCACCTACTTTCTCTTTCTTTTCCAGATTTTCTGTCACCTACTCTAAGCCACAAGTTTGTCTCTCCCCTATTCCCCTACCAAGAATTTATTCACATGTGATTATCATTGTTGGGTCACCATCATCAAAAGAATGGAAAAAGAAGAAATCCATCCAATGGGAACATTAAAAAAAAAAAAAAAAAAAAAAAAAAAAAGCAAAATCCCACATAGAATGAATTGAAAGAACCCTTTGAAGTTATGTAGTCCAACTTCCTTATGTAATCAATGAGTGTAGCGAGCTGTCGTCTCCAGAAGCTGCCTGATCACTCTCTGGAAAGAGATCTGCTGTGTCTTCTACTCAAATCTCTCCGACAGATTCTTCTTCCAGGCAGTTGCTGTTAACTCTTGTCCTTAGAAGTGACTTCCCTTCCTGCAGAGAGCCCCGTCAGGCCTGATGTAATGCAGAGACCCTCTTCTTGAATCCTGGCTCTGAATCTCCTCCAGCTCTTATCCTTCTCCAGGCCGATCTGCTCTCTGGGCCCAGTGCTGTTTCTTTTATCCTCCCAGAGAATGGGCGTGGGATAATGCAAGGGCTTCTGGGAAGAACCACCCCAGCCAATGAGCTTGCCCCCTCTATCAAGTCAACCTGAGTTCTCACCTTGTAATTGTCCAGAAAACCTGAATTCTCACCTTGTCACTGTCCAGACAACCTGAGTTCTCACTTAGTAATCCTAACAAATGAGGAAACAGTTTTAGGCTTAAAAAATATCTACACATTGTCAATTAGCAGCAGAGAAAATGAAGACAATTTCTCTGTGTGGCAAAAAGTAAGGAAATGACAATAAATTTGAGTGTTTGCTCAGCACTAAATTCCTAAATGGATTAATTATCAATGGTTTAAATTCTTTGAAAAATGCATTAAAAACCATTTAAATTTTTCTGGAAACTGAAGAGGCTACCAGGAAGTAACTGTTGACAATTAATATATTGACTAAATTCTGGTTGACATATTGTAATCTTGGCTATAATTATCAGTATATCCCAATCACTGAATAGGAAGTAGCTACAATGGACTTCATTTATCTTGGTTAATTAGAGGAAAAGTCTACTCCTTCCTTCCTGTGGACTTAGTTATCACCCCCACTAAACTTCTCCAAAGAGGTTTGGGGATTTCTGTCATTACTGTGAGTATGACAACAATGCCAGAACTGGGCTGGGGATTCATTAGAAAGTTGTGGATGGCTCTGTGTGTTTCTTAGATTTATTTATTTCACAGAAAATTGTGGGGATATTTAGCAGATATTTCTAAAAAATTAACAATAGACAAAAATTTCATGTGAGTGGCAGAAACTTCATTTACTTGAAGACAGAAAATTGAAATAGGAGCCAACAGAAACCTAAATGTAAACTAGAACATTTGTAAATACAAAATTGCACAATCTTTTCAAATAAATGTTTGTTATGGAGAGTTTTTGCTGCCAGTTCTTGCTAGTTCTTCTCATTAGGTGCTCAGGGGTCTTTTCCAGTTTTGTAAAAAACTGAGAGAGTTTCCACCTTGATTCCTACTCTTATGCTACTTATATTTTTTATCATTAGGCCCTTGTATCTCAGTCATGATAGGGACAGATACATCCAGCTGAAGTGATTTTAGGTTTGATTGTAATCAGATTTACCTGACACGAAGTTAATAATAGTAACATTCAGTCCAAGGATCTCTCCTTATCTCCATACCAACAATTCTCTAAAAAACTTCCATAGTTAGAATACCATGTGCTTGCAATGATGGATTTTCTAGTTGGAATCTTGTACTTCCCTGACATTCAAACAATACATAAGGACTTTCATTTTTTTTTATCATGAAAATTCTGTTATCTTACTGTGAATTTTAAAGTTCTACCACAGACATTTCATTTGCACTTCAAATGACTTAGATATCTTTCTTCTTTCTGATTTCTCATTAATTGAACAAAATAGTTTTTTGCAACTTCTTTTTAATCAGAGTATATCTTAAAATGTTTCTGATATCTTCTGTGCTATCTAAATGTATAGTATATACTTTCTTTTGCAGTGGCTATCATAATTAACTTCCCTACATGCTAAAAATAGTGTTTTTCACCCTAATCAGCTGGATGAATGGATAAATCTCCCTTCTCTTGTTTTTCCTGAACCATTGATGTCAATTTAAAAATCCAATTATCAAAAGTCTTGTTATCATGTCTTACTTAACATCCATAATAATCTCAATTCTCTATTCATAGTATGTGTTAAGGACCACATCTAATTGTGAAGGGGTAGGTAGGTTCTCCAAAAGCCCCCACAGCTATGAATCATAATTTCCCCTCCTTCACACCACTCTCTCCCTGAGATGGCAGGTAGACCAATACATGTTAAATATGTTAAAGTATATGTTAAACACAATATTTGTATACATATCTATACAGTTATTTTGTTGTGCAAGAAGAATCGGATTTTGAAATAATGTACAATTAACCTGTGAAGGAAATAAAAAATGAAACAGAGGGATTGGAAATGCTATGTAGTGGTTCATACTCATTTCCCAGAGTTCTTCTGCTTGGTGTAGCTGGTTATATTCATTATTGAATAAATGTAATTGATTTGGTTCATCTCATTGTTGAAGAGAGTCACATGCATCAGAATTGATCATCATATGCTATTGTTGTTGAAGTATATAATGATCTCCTGGTCCTGCTCTTTTCACTCAGCATCAGTTCATATAAGTCTCTCCAGGCCTTTCTGAAATCATCCTGTTAGTCATTTCTTCTGGAACAATAATATTCCATATCATTCATATACTCCAATTTATTCAGCCATTCTCCAATTGGTGGACATCCCTTCAATTTCCAGTTTCTAGCGATTACAAAGAGGGCTGCCACAAACATTTTTGCACATACAGATTGCTTCCCTTCTTTAAGATTTCTTTGGGATATAAACCCAGTTGTAACAATGCTGGCTCAAAGGGTATGCATAGTTTGATAACTTTTTTGAGCATAGCTCCAAATTGTTCTTTAGAATGGCTGGATGTATTCACAATTCCATCAACAATGTATCATTGTCTGAGTTTTCCCACATCCCCTCCAACATTGCACATTATCTTTTCCTGTCATCCTAGCCAATCTGAGAGCTATGTAGCAGTATCTTAGAGTTGTCTTAATTTGCATTTCTCTGATCAATAGTTATTTAGAGCACCTTTTCATATAACTAGAAATAGTTACAATTTCTTCATCTGAAAATTGTCTGTCTGTATCCTTTGACCATTTATCAATTGGAGAATGCCTTGATTTCTTATAAATCAGAGTCAATTCTCTATATATTTTGGAAATGAGACCCTTGTCAGAACCTTTGACTGTAAAAATGTTTTCCTGGTTTATTGTTTCCCTTCTAATCTTGTCTGCATTAATTTTGGTAGTACTAAAGATTTTCAGTTTGATATAATCAAAGTTTTCTATTTTGTGATCATGAACCCCTTTGAACTTATCTTGGTGTATAGTGTTAAGTGTAGGTCAATGTTTAGTTTCTGCCATAACAATTTCCAATTTTCCCAGCAGTTTTTGTCAAACAGTGAATTCTTGTCCCGAAAGCTGGGGTTTTTGGGTTTATCAAAAACTAGATTATTAAAGTTATTAACTATTTTGTCCTTTGAACCTAACCTATCCCACTGATCAACTAGTCTATTTCTTAGCCAATGCCAAATGGTTTTGGTAACTGCTGCTTTATAATGTAGTTTTAGATCTGGTACAGCTAGGCCACCTTCATTTGATTTTTTTTTTCATTAGTTCCCTTGAAAGTCTTGACCTTTTGTTCTTCCAGATGCATTTTGTTGTTATTTTTCTAGATCATTAAAATAATTTTTGGGAGTCTGATTGGTATAACACTAAATAAATAGATTAATTTAGGGAGAATTGTCATCTTTACTATATTTGCTCACCCTATCCAAGAGCACTTAATATTTTTTTTTCCAATTGGTTAGATCTGACTTTATTTGTGTGGAAAGTGTTTTGTAGTTTTGCTCATATAATTCCTGACTTTCCCTTGGCAAATAGATTCCTAAATATTTTATACTATCAGTAGTTACTTTAAATGCAATTTCTCTTTGTAACTCTTAACTGTTGGATTTTATTTACATGGGGTTTTTTTTGTATCCTACAACTTTGCTAAAGGTGTGAATTATTTCTAATAGCTTTTTAGTAGAATCTCTGTGGTTCTCTAAGTATACTATCATATCATCTGCAAAGAGTGATAATTTGGTTTATTCATTACCTATTCTAATTGCTTTAATCTCTTTCTCAATTCTTATTGCCAAAGCTAGCTTTTCTAATACAATATTAATCTTGTTTCACTCTTGATATTATTGGAAATGGTTCCAATTTATCCCCATTACATATGAGGCTTACTGATGGTTTTAAATAGATGCTACTGATTATTTTAAGTAAACATTCCATTTATTCCTATACTCTCAAATGTTTTTAATAGAAATGGATGTTGGATTATATTAAATGCTTTTTCTGCATCTATTGAGAGGATCATATGTTTTTTGTTAATTTGGTTATTGATATAGTCAATTATGCTAATAGTTTTCCTAATCTTGAACCATCCCTGCATTCCTGGTATAAATCCTAATTGGTCATGGTGTATTATCCTTGGGATGATTTTCTATAATCTTTTTGCTAATATTTTATTTAAGATTTTAGCATCAATTTTCATTAGAGAGATTGGTCTATAATTTTATTTCTCTGTGAGCAGGAGTCCTTCATTCCCTATTTTTTCAAATAGTTTATATAACATTGGAATTAATTGATTTTTAGATGTTTGGTAGAATTCATATGTAAATCCATCTGGTCCTGCGGATTTTTTCTTAGGGAGTTGCCTAATAGCTTGTTCTATTTCTTTTTATAAAACAGGACCATTTAAGCAATTTATATCCTCCTTTGTTAATCTGAGAAGCCTATATTTTTGAAGGTATTCTTCAATTTCACTATGGTTATCAAACTTATTGCTATTAAGTTGAGCAAAGTAACTCCTAGTTATTGCTCTAATTTCCTCTTCATTGGTGGAATGTTCTTCCTTTTCATTTTTAAGATTAACAATTTTATTTTCCTCTTTCCTTTTTCTAATCAGATTTAACAAAGGTTTATCTACTTCAGTGGTCCTCAAACTTTTTAAATAGGGGGCCAGTTCACTGTCCCTCAGATTGTGGAAGGGCCAGACTATAGTAAAAACAAAAGCTCACACTCTGTCTCTGCCCCTCAGCCCATTTGCCATAACCCAGCAGGCCACATAAACATCCTCAACTGGCTGCATCTGGCCCTCAGGCTGTAGTTTGAGAACCTATGATCTATTTTATTGGTTTTTTCATAAAACCAACTCTTAGTTTTATTTATTAATTCAATAGTTTTTTTTTTTTTTTTTACTTTCAATTTTATCAATTTCTCCTTTTAGTTTTAGAATTTCAAGTTTAATATCTGATTGGGGATTTTTAATTTGCTCTTTTTCTAGCTTTTTAAGTTGTAAGCCTAATTCATTGATATTCTCTTTCTCTATTTTATTCAAGTAAGCCTCTAGAGATAAAAAAAAAAAATTCCCCTTATTACTGCTTTTGCTGCATCCCACAAATTTTGGTATGTTTTCTCATTGTTGTCATTCTCTTGGGGGAAATTATTAAGTGTGTCTATGATTTAATGTTTTCACCATTCATTCTTTAGAATAAGGTTATTTAGTTTTCAATTTTTTTTGTCTATTTACCCCTAGCTTTTTATTGAATGTAGTTTTTATTGCATCATGATCTGAAAAGAATGCATTTACTGTTTCTGCCTTTCTGCATTTAATTTTGAGGTATTTATGTCCTAATATATGGTCAATTTTTATATAGGTTCCATGAACTGCTGAAAAGAAAGTATACTCCTTTTTGTCCCCATTCAGTTTTCTCCAAAGATCTATCATACCTAACTTTTCTAATATTCTATTTACCTCTTTAACTTATTTCTCATTGTGGCTTGATTTATCTAGTTCTGAGAGTGCAAGGTTGAGATCTCTCACTATTATAGTTTTGCTGTCTATTTCTTCTTGCATCTCTCTTAATTTCTCCTTTAGGAAGTTAGATGATATGCCACTTGGTACATATATATTTAGTATTGATATTGCTTCATTATCTATGCTACCCTTTAGCAAGATATTAGTGCTCTTCCTTATCTGTTTTAATTAGATCAATTTTTGCTTTTGCTTGATCTGAGATCAGGATGGCTACTCCTGCTTTTTTTTATTTCACCTGGAGCTCCTGCCTTTTAATTTTATTCTGTATGTATCTATCTCCCTGCTTTAAATGTGTTTCCTGTAAACAACGTATTGTAGGATTCTGGCTTTTGATCTAGTCTGCTACTGCCTCCATTTTATGTGAGTCCATCCCATTCACATTTATGGTTAAAATTAGTAATTCTGTATTACCTGCCATCTTATTATCCCAAGATTATGCTTTTCTTTTCTTACTGCCTTTACCCTCCTCCCCAGTATTAAATTTATGGGCACCGCTTGCCTCATGAAGCCCTCCCTCTTTATAATCCCTCCCATCCCCTTTGAATGCTTTCCCCTTTCTTATACCTTTTCCTTATCACTCTTTCCCTTTTCCTCTTTTTTCCTCTTTTCTCTCTTTTTTTCTGGTGATCTTCCAGATTATCTTCTGCTGGTAAACTGTTGTATTCCCAATATTCATGGATTTCACCAGTCATGCACTATTTCTGAGGTTGAATTTGGTAATTAGTAGTGAAGGTAGAAGGGAAGCTTAGAATGAAGTGTGTGTCTTCTCCACCATCTTGGCTCTGCTCCCAATTTCAAATTAATTTGTGAGCATACTGCTCAAATATTTCACTTGTACTATCTCTATTCAAGGATAAAAGAAGTAAAAGAGAATATGCTGGCAAATGTAGAAAATTAAAGCCAATTTTACATTTATATTATGTTTGCTTATGGCAATTGATACTTTGTCCTTCCTTTAGGAAATACTTAATCTGAAAAATTATCTTCTTTTTCTCCTGGAATAACTTAAAACTGGAATGAATATGCAGTGAAGGGAGAACATGCAAAGCTTAGCTCATGTGGCAACTGTTTTACTCATTAGGCATTGTTTTGCCTCTTAGATCTTAGACTCTGAAGGAATTCATATTTTCTCTCCATTTTAAATAATACTATTTTGTTTTTGTATCAGAAAGTGACCAAATTATCCTAAACCAATTAAAATTTCTGAGAGAAAATGAAGTGTTTCCTGAGATAAATATTTTCCCATATCACAGATTAGGAGATACTCCACACCCCCCCCAAAAAAAATGAGAATTAGGAAATATAACTCATTTAATCCATATAATATTGCACTCTTCCTATACAATCTATATCACCCATTCAGACCTCATTTCCATGTTTCAAATGAAAATGTTGGATTTCAAATTGGTTAAGGATGTTTCTTATACCATAAGTTTATAACATTAATATTAAGATAAGTTATTGATACCTCAAAATATCTGTAATTTTTTCAAGGTAAGTCCTCCCTCTACTGATGAAGAAGATAATTTCTTTATAACTTGATAGTTGATATTCAAAACTTGTTATGAATTTAAGATAAAAGATTGCTCTGATTTTAAGAAAAAAAAAAGTATTTATTTGCTTGGTGTGTTCTGGCAGCATGATCTCTAGAGAGAACAATACAAGCAAAAGAAAACATAGCCTCTGCCTTCAAGAATTTCCATGCTAATGGTGGAATAAATTGTAAATAGGAGATGATAAGTAGTGGTGGTGAGAAATTCGAATCAGGCTGAAGTATGAATAGTCAGTTACCATCTTATGTTAGCTCCCTTGATGATTTCTTTCCAAAGTTAGCTATAATAATTTTCAAATGACAGATTCACAACTTGTCCATGCAGATTAAATTATAATCATTTGGACTGATTATTTAGAATATTTTATTTTAGGCTGGTTTGGAAAATTGTTCATGTACTACAGAAATTCTCTTTTAGTCATAATATTTTAGGAGTTAGCCTCTAAACATCAACAGATTGATTGAAAGGAACTTTAGAAAGCAATTAGGTTAACCTTTGAATATTTTCATCTATACAAATGAAATCACTTGGACAAAGATAATCAGGTAATTGGAATTTGGAGACTGGAACTCAGATCTTCTGTCAAAACCAACATTCATTTCATGAAAACGTATTTGCCAACTATGCCAATTATGTAATCCATACAAGCTCCTTGGTCTTTCTCAGGCTTTCTCAGTGGTAAAATGAGAAAAAGAATACCTTTGATTGTTGTGAAACCGGAATAAGTAAATGTTTACGAGATACTTTGAAAACTTTAAAGAATTACAAAAACAATTATTATACTGAGCTTAATGCAACAGGTGACTTACTGAATGCGTAATTATTAGGATCCTGGTCATTTTGACAAAATCAATATAAATAACAATAAACATTTATTGAACACATACTATGTTTCAGACAATCTGATTAGTTCTAGAAATACAAGAAGAAGCAAATGACAGTTCCTGCCTTCAAGTATAATGCCAGAGAAACTAAGGCAAGAGAGAGATAAGAGAGTTTTTAATATTTTATTTGAATTTATGAGAGGGAGAGATTGTCTAGGGGCAGATCAGAATCAATTTCCCCCCCAGAATCCATTTGGACTTTCATCTAAAAGATTTCAGCATCAAATGTGAGATTCCAATGATTTTTATAGGGCTCTAGTGATCAAGGGAGACAAAGGCAATGGGTGGTGTCCAAACTGGTGAGGAAGAATTTTCAGGAATGCACCATAAATCAGATTCTGACAGATTTGGAGGGTGAGGACCACAAATTTTCATAAATTTGGAGTGAAGGAGGTATTCAGCTAGAGACAAGAAGTCTGAAGAAATAGAGAGCTTTATGACTCCTCTGAAATGCCAGAATGGCCAAATCTCTATAGCCCTAATTATCTCAGTCCTAATGAACAGGAAAGGGGGCAACCAGAGGGATTGAGGCAGAACAATTCAAAGAATTGAAGCAGAATGATAAAAGAAAACTGGCACAACACAAGGATTAAAGATTATTTTCAAATCTCAGCCTTCACCCCTGATTACAAAACCCAGTCCCTGCACCTAAGGAGCTTACATTTTTTTTTTTCTTTTGGGTAAGATAACCTCCATCCCTGACCACCCAGTGGGTTTCAATTTTCTAATTTGTTTTATTTCTCCAATTTAATTTTTATACTGTGGAAACCAAATCCTCATAGTAATCAGAAATCTACTGGAATTTTCTCTTACAAAACATTCATTAAAAAGACATAATTTATCATTCTGATTACTATAGAAACTGTACATTTAAAGTTCCAAACTAAACTAAGGGGACTTAGTGAATTTTATGAACCTGGAAGTGTAAAAGAAAATGCATTGTTATAAAAAGTACCATTATTAAATAATGCATATTCTAATAGGCAGATAAGGGGGTGAATTTTCTATACTAAATAGACTGGACGAGAAATTATGTTAAGAACTAAGGAGAATTTTCAATATATATTCTTTATAAAGAGTGATTTTGCTATGATTCCTAGTGATCTCCTGACCTGGGGGCTTCTCTTCTAACAATAAGTCAGTAGTCCTTAATCTTCTAGTTTTGGAATTTGCCTCAGGAAATTCCATACCTAATCTGTCTGATTCTGACTACTCCTTAGGCAAATAACTTCTGGCCTCAGGAAACTCCAATAGATCAAACCCCTGAGACTATAGTGAATAGACCACTTTTTAATTCATTGCTGATTGATAATCTTGCCAATAATTATCTGGTCAACCAAGAACCACTCCTTCCTGAGACTATTCCTTCCTACCCATGACCCATAGAATTAGCATATCTATGATAGAAAACTGTATAAATGTATCTCCTTCTGTTTCTTTGCTGAATTTCCTTAGAATTCAAGCCTGCTTTTGGAGTGGTATTACTATTGCAATAAAGCTTTTCCCCTTGACTGGAGATGGGTTTAAGACTGCAAATTGTTTTGAGACACTGTTCTGGGACCCCAAATGTTTGTGGTCCCCCTTTCTGAACCTTAATACTAGACCAAAAAGAAAAAGAAAAACCTTTGAAATACTGCCCCACCTTTTCTGACCCCAATAGAATGGAAGACACCAGTTCTCTCTGGCATAATGTTTGAGTGTAATGCCAGGGAAACTAAGCAAGATAGAGCTTAGAGAGTATTCAATACAGAATTTATTAAATGGGAGAGATTTACTGGGAATAAATGGATTCATGGTTTGGTCCCAGGACTGAACGAGACTATCATCTCAAAGAATCCAGCCCTGAATGTCAAAATGCAAGACTTTTTTATAGGGCAACAAGAACAATGACATAATGGGGGGGGTACCTGGATGGGGATGACCTAATGGGGGGAGGCACTTAGGACGACATGATGGAGGGAAGTACTGGAGAGCCTCCTGATATTCTAATGATGTCTAAAATGGATACAGACCTTTAGCCCTTCAAACATAAAGAGGGAATGACTATAGCCTAAGGTCTAAGATATAAGACCTTTATCCTAACATTAAGAGGGAATGGTTGTAGCCTGAGGCAGAGCAACTGAATATGACAATTAGGGAAATTAGGTCAGGACATTGAAAGAGAACTGTGGCACAACAAAAGAAAGGGACATCACTCCAAAATACCCATGTTAATACGTAATCTTTGGTTGCATTGAAGGGATGGTTGTTGGTTTGGGTTGTGTGATTTGACTTTCATTTTTAGTAAATAAATGATATATTTATATAAAAACTAATTCTTTTATTATTTAGACAAAACATTCAAGAAAGCAAGAATATGTAGAATGGTAGCAACCACTAAAACAATCAGAAATCTGAGCATAAATGCAGGAAAAAGCTTATTTTTTTTTTCTCATGAGAAAGGATAGCCAATCTCTGAAACACAAAACATAATTTCAGAGAGAGACACATATTCAGGTAAAGGGCATTCTTTTTTTTTTTATTATTACTTAAAAAGAACTCCCTCCACAACCCTCTGTCTCCTTTTCCCCTTACTGGGGGTTTCTAAAGCACAGTTTCTAAAAATGAGGTAAGGAAGCCTGAAGCTATCAAATGCTTAACAAAGAAGAGTTTCATAGTCAATGCAGTCCCTTCACCCAGGAGCTTCCATTCAAGAAAGGAAAGATAACTGGGATAAGCTAGGGGCAAAAAGCAAAAGAATCTTTTGGAAACTCATCCACTACCTCTGATTACAAAATCCAGTCCTGCTTACATTCTTACTTTCTTTTGGGGGATACAACCTCCACTCTAACTGTCCTCTGATGTCCCTGTGGGTTGCAATTTTCTAATTTAATTTCATTTCTCCAATTTAATCTTTATAACTATAGAAACCAAATAAATGCCCATCATTTCTCTTAGGAATAAGCACTTTGTGCTGGGCACTATACTAAGTCCCTTATAAATATTACCTCATTTGACCCTCACTGTAGTCCAGTATGGTAAGTGCTATTATACCCTTTTCACATCTGATAAAATTGATGGAAACATAAAATAAGTAATTTTTTCTATCACATGACTAGATAAGTACCTTTGAACTTAGATCTTCATGATTCTAGGTCCAGACCTCTATCCATTATATAACCTATATGTTTCAAAAAAAGAAATGATTAAATCATGCTATGAAACAAAACAAAGCAGATAAGATTTAAAACTGCATGTAGAAAACATGAAGGAAAATTTTCCAACATGTTTCTTCATAGGTTCAGAATTTAATTTCAGTTCAATTTGGAAAAGCATCCCAAAATGATATCACTTCTATGAACTTCTTCCATCTGAAACTTAAATGGGAAAATCCTCTAAGGATTAGGTTGGTTTGCCCATAAGCTGGCTCCTTCTGTAGCTTGCATTTGTACTTAGTAACACAAGGAGAATAATGCACTTCGAGCATTTTGCAGCTAGAAAATACTATCCCAGCCAGAAAATAGAAGTTTGTCAGGAGGTTTTTTCACTCCTGACAAAAACCTTGGACACAAAAATTCCCATAAGAAAGCAATTAATTCTTCAGTGCTAGGGAAGGGAGTGGCAAAGGGGAAATAGTCACTTAACTCCTCAAAGGTGATAAGTTTGGCTACCAGATGAGGTATAAATCATCAAAACACTTCTTACCTTGCAAGACTGCTTTTTAAATGGCCCTTTTAAAAACCCACTTCTAAAATCACAGATGTCTCTGTATTGTCTGCCATTTAAATGACTTACATAGTTGCCTGAAATTAAAAAAAAAAAAATTCCTTTAATTTTCTTCCCCCAAATTTATTGTCCTTTTCATTTTATAGTGGCCTTTTCTATCTTTTTTCTACAGAAAAACAGAAAATAGTACTATCACAGCATCCTTCATTTCATTAAAACTAGCTTAGTTTATGCTATGTCACAGTTCCCTTTTATTGTCCTGCCTCAGTTTCCCTAATTTGTTCTGCCTCAGTTCCTTGAATTGTTCTGCCTCAATCCCCCTGGTTGCAACCCTTGCTTTCCTAATCATTAGGACTGAGATAATTAGAGCTGTGGAGATCTGAGATTCCAAAAGATAAAAGTCCAGATGTCCTATCTCAGATACCTAATTGGCATTGTCTATCTCTCTCTTCAGACTTCCTGGTTCTAGTTTGACTATCTCCTTTACTCCTAATTTGTAAGACTTTATGGTCCTACCCCCCAACCTGTCAGAACTGAATTGATGGTCCGTTTATAAAAATGGACATCAAGAAATGTAAATTTCAGCCAATTTTCAGATATCCCATCTGTTTTCCAACAGCAGTATTTTGATGAAAACAGTCAAGGGACTGCAGCTGCAGATCAAGACTCAACCTGATGTAATATAGCATTGTGGTCATCTGATTTTGTGAGAGCTTCAGTAAGTCAGTAGTCCTAAATCTGTCTGATTCTAGTGGCACAAGCCACTCCTCAGTCAGATAGTTTCTGGCCTCAGGATAATCCCATAGATCAAATTCCTGAAATTATAGTGAATTTATCATTCCTCAGTTCGTTGATGACTGTCAGATAGATAATCTGTTTGTCAGTATAACCCAATTCTGAAGGAGACTACTCTTCTGGGCCATAGAACCAGTATGTCAATAATAGAAAGCTAAATAAAAGGGTCTTCTCTCTCTTAGGACTTTGCCAATTTCTTTTGGAATTCAGCCTGCTTGTAATGGCATTGCAATTACAATAAACGTTGCTCTTTGACTAGGAAATGAGTTCAAGCCTGCAAATTCTTTTGAGACATCTTGCAATGCCAGTCTGTGACTCCAAATTTTTGATGTCCATTTCCCAACCTCAACATTTGGTAGCCTGGTATCAGGAGAGTTTGGATTCCCCTAGTTTGATTCCCTCATTGTCAAGGTAAGCCCCCCATTTTTTCTCTCACAATTCTGTGATAGGACACCTCAAACCACTGGGAGAAGGCTTGTCTGTGTTGTCATGAACTTCACACTAAGTAAGTTTTCCTTGCCTAGGGACGCCCAGACTTGGAAATTCTTGCAAATTTTTGGCAAAGTTCCTAGGGAAGCTTTGCTACCCTTTCACCTTTTCTGGGACACCAGAGAAGATGGAAATGCTGTAGGATAGCTTTTGGCAAAATTGTATGGCTTTTGACAAAGATGGGACAGTCCTTTTTCATGCCATTTTATCTGTCTATGTCTCTGTGCAGAATGTTTGTGTTGTGTTTGTTCTGTGAGCTAGAATTTGTGACCTGGAAAGATTTAAAGCACAATCAACAAAAAACCAAAACAACAACAGCAACAAAAAGCAAAGCAACAAGGAAAAAAACTCTCTATGATGTAGTTAGAATGCTGGGGAATTTTCTTAAAAAACTTAACTCCCTCCCCTCCCGCCGTGGACTTAAACTCTGGCCAAGCTAGGAGCTATAGAAATGTTAGCTAATTAAAATTAAAATAACACCTTAGCAGATTTTCAAAATTTTAAAAACAATGAATAATACATTTGACTATTTTAGTCATTTTAAGATTACAAGAAAAATTCTTGAAACATTGGGGATAATTCCAGGAATTTACCCCATTCTGAAAGAAAAGAAAAGGGAAAATTAACTAGGTAAATAGCAACTTTTTGCTGACCCTTCCTTGACTACTATCTTATCTGGAATCCCCCTTCTGTTCCTTTGGGAAAGCATCCAAGAAGATATTAAGAGACCCTCTCCACTCCACTTCACAGAGTATATCTCAGTTGTGGGAATTTCTAACAAGATCAGTATAACCCAAGTACCTCTGTTTGCTAACCCTTCTCATCTCAGATCAGATTCAAATTCAAATTCTGTCTCACCTGTAAAAATAGGTGAAGCAAAATCATGGGAACTCCATTGGGAAGGTGCTGAAACATCTTCCCAATACAGCTTGGGGGGAATGGGAATGGAGTGGGGGTCAGGTTTCATGGTCAGCATTCCCTGAGCCCTGGCACCTGAAACTACAATAGAAGGGAAACTCTGGCACCTGTCACCCTGGCTTTCACCAGGTTTTGTCTAGGAACTGCCTGGGAAGAAATCGGGTAGCACTGGCATCACTGAGCATGGCAGTATGAGGGGAGAAGCCAGTCAGCCTCTGAATTTGGTAAGACTACTATTTTCTATCTCAATTGTGGATTTGTGTTAGGTATGTAATTTATGGCAATTTTTTTTTTTTATCTCTGCTCAGTTTTCTGATTTGTAAAAAGAAATACTAGTTGTTGTGAAGACTACATGTTTGCAAAAGTGCTTAGCATAAACGTGCTATATAAATGCTAACTGCTTTATTGGATATAATTGCTTCATATTTGATAATTGTATGGGTTTTTAGATGTGACCAACAGATAAATGATTTCTATATGTGTGTGAAGTAATTTAGAAATTTGTCTGAGATATTATAATAAAAGTAATTTTAAGGGAGTTATGATTAAAGCCCACTGAATGGATTTGCATTGATAAAGTTAACAGAAGACTTTTGGAACTTAGGAAAACAGAAAAGCAGTTTGCCACTTCTTTAAAAACTCAAGTTTTCTAGAGTCAGACTTCTGAGAGCCCTGTTAGTAAAAACTGGCACCTTAACCATGTCCCTCCTGGCTCACAAAAAGACAAATGATTTGTATAGATTGGAAAATAATCAAATTGCAACACAGTTTGTCCAGGACACTTAAACAGAATCTAGGGAATTTCATTAACTAAAGTTAAGTCAATTGTTAAGATATGTTCTATCTAAATTTTAAGGATTTTCTGGTGTTTTTTCCCCTAAAACAAAAAGGAAACTTATTTAAGGGAATAGAAATTACAACTAAGACTATTTGGCTATTACTTAGGAAAATTTGTCATCATGTTAAGTCTTATCAGTTTTTCCCAAGTATGAAGTGTGCAACACCTTTTTGGCAACACCTTTCCCCCTTCACAGAGAATGGAGAGGTACCAATCATCAAGGCCCATGAAAGCACTAAGATTAATTAGGGCGGGCAACAGCAAATTTAGACCCTTCTCTGGGGTCTCTGTCAATTCCCCTTAATTTGTAAACTTGCCAATTTTCTTGAAACCATCAGGGTAACCAAGATCTTTACCTCTGAGAAATGTCTGTTTAGGATTTATAGTTTCTAAAGAAGGAATGCATGTAAACTTGTTTAATAATGGATGCTTTGCACAAGGACAAGTTTAAACTCATAAAACATGTTAAGCAAAATCTATGTGTGTAAGCCCTGATAATTATTTTTTATTGAAACTTTTAATTTTTAAAACATATGGAAGGATAGTTTTTCACCAATGACTCTTGCAAAACTTTGTGTTCCAATTTCCCCTGCTTCTCCCCATCTCCTCTTCTAGATGGCAAATAATCCAATATATGTTAAACATGGTAAAAATTTATGCAAATCCAATATCGGCATATGTATTTATACAATTATCTTGCTATGCAAGAAGAATCAGATCAAAAAGGGAAAAAATGAGAAAGAAAACAAAATTCAAGCAAACTACAACAGAAGAAGTGAAAATATTATATTGTGATCCACACTTAATTGCCACAGTCCTCTTTCTGGATGCAGATGGTTCTCTTCAACACAAGATCATTAGAACTGGCCTGAATCATCTCATTGTTGGAAAGAGCCATGTCCATCTGAATTGATCATTGTATAATCTTGGTTGTTATGCACAATGCTCTCCTAGTTCTGTTCATTTCACTTAGCATCAGTTCATGTAAGTCTCTCCAGACCTCTCTGAAATCATCCTGCTGGTCGTTTCTTATAGAATAATAATATTCCACAACATTCATATACCACAGTTTATTTAGCCCACTGACGAGCATCCACTTAGTTTCCATATTCAGTTTCCAGTGGCAAGAAACTACAAAAAGGACTGCCACAAACATTTTTGCACATGTAGGTCCCTTTCCCTCCTTTAAGATATCTTTCAGATAAAAGTCCAGTAGAAACACTGCTGGATCAAAAGGTATGCACAGTTTGATAACCTTTTGAGGTTGAATTTGTTCACAATTCCACCAACAATGTTTTAGTGTCCCAACTTCCTCACATTCTCTCCAACATTCTACATTATCTTTTCCTGTCATCTTAGCCAATCTGAGAGTGTGTAGTAGTATCTCACCTCAGAGTTGTCTTAATTTGCATTTCTCTGATCAATAGTGATTTGGAGCACCTTTTTGTATGACTAGAAATGGTTTCAGTTTCTTCATCTGAAAATTGTCTGTTCATAATGCTTTTGAGTTCTGAATTTCATTGTCTTATCATTAAGTCAGTAGCTTACCATTTAAGTGAGAAATGCCATAAATTATTGAGAGAATGCCTTTGTAAAATGTCGAAGTGGAGGATTTATCTGGGCAAAAAATGGAAGGTCACAACCTTAGCCTCTGCTTAATGTAAGATCCTTCTGACTCAGTTTCCCATTTCTGTTTCTTTGTTTCCTCCACCTGATTATTTCTGAGTCTAGCTAATTATTACTGTATGGCTGTCAAACTGTTGCTTTATCCTGTCATGTATGTGTTCTCTGTTTGAGGCCTGAAGGACCTGTTTTGATGCTATTATAATCATGTCTCTGCTTTTCCTACTTATATCAAATTTCTATGATCAAAGTAAATGGTCAGTAGAAGCCATGAGCCCAATACAAGTATCTCAGGGGACAAAATGGCTTTCTACCTTAGATCTTAAAGATACTTTCTTTTGCATACCATTGCTAAAGACACAATTTCTTTTTGCCCTTGAAGGGGCATAATTCCCCACCAATGAACATTTTCTTCTTTTTGCTATTATTATTTATTTAATTATTGTTCCTCACTTTTACAAATTTCAATTCACAAAGGAAGAATTATCAAATATAAGCAATGTCATATGGTAGAAGGAATTTATAGGATTCAGTCCTGCTTATTTCCTTTTATATGACTATTCATTGTCCTAAAGCCAAAGTTTCTTATCATGGGTTGTCTCTTTTCCTACTCTATTACCTGACTAGAAATTAGAATGTATAGCTCTATTCACTTGGAATAGAATTCAGTCCAAGAAGGTAAAATCCTTTCTTGGAAAAGGTAATGTTCTTTAGGACATATTCTCCTAAAACAAAAAAATTAAAATTTTATTCACCTTCCTATAGAATAAGCAGGAAAGTAACTCAGGAAGAGGTGGAATCAAAATGAATGGATTAACAATAGTCATCTAGGGGGAGTGGAGGCAAGATGGTGGACAGGACATACTTGTTTTCTGACCTCTCCCCAAGACCCTCAGACTAACTAGCAAATCCAGCCCCTAAATTTGGACTGATAGAACCCACAAATATTTGGAATGTAATGAACTACCAGCAAAAAAATAATTTTGGAGATCTCCAGAAAAGGCCTATTTCAATTGAGCATGGAGGGAGGCAGACCAAGTACAAGCGGGCTGAGAACAGACATAGAGTGCAGGCAGCACACAGCCCTGGAGTGGTGTGGACTTTGCATACTACAGAATCTAGGGAAGGAATCTACAGCAGTGTTGCCTACTATGCTCCAGTTGCAATACAGTAGTTTAACAGAAAAATTATAAAATATCCAGCACAAACACAAAAGGTAAATAGTGTTTACTATTTACCTAATCACCAGAATTTCACAGGACCTGGCCACACACACCCAGAACTGGAAGTCAGTCAGTACTGACTCAGCACATCCTCTGCTGCCCCTTATAGAGGAGGCTTGGACAATCTCCCTTGCCCTTAAGCAGATCTCAACTTTTTAAAAAAATGAGTAAAAAGAGCAAAAAGAACTCTGATCATAGATAGTTTTTATGGTAAAAGAAAAGGACAGATTTCAAACACTGAGGAGAATAAAAGCAGATCATCTCCAGATGAAGCTCCAAAGGATGATATAAATTGGTCCTCATCACACAAGGCTCTCCTAGAAGAAATTAAAAAGGATTTAAAAAGAGAGTTAGAAGAACAATGGAGAAAGAAAATGAGTACTTTTCAAAAGAGTTTGGGAAAGGAAATACAAAAATTATCTGAAGATAGACAGTGAAGTATAAAAAAGCATATAACATCTTTAAAAAAAAAAGATTTGACAAAATGAAAAAAGAAAACAACTCCCTGAAAAACAAAATTTGTGAAATGGAAAAAAAAAATCCATAAAACAAAACAACTCATTTAAAAATGCAATTGGGCAAATACAAAAAGAACTAAAAAAAGTAAATGAAGAAAATATTCACTAAAATTAAAACTGAACAAATGGAAATGAATGACTGAATGAGACATCAAGAATCAATTAAGCAAAACAAAAAAAAAAAAAAAAAAAAAGAAAGAAAAAGAAAAAGTAGAAGAAAATGTAAAATACAGACTTGGGAAAACAACTGATCTGGAAAATAGATCTTGGAGAGACAATCTAACAATTCTTGGACTCCCTGAAAACCATGATGGGAAAAAAAAACAAAAAAAACAAAAAAAAAACAAAAAAAAAAAACAGCCTAGATTTTATTTTTCAGGAAATCATCAAAGAGCACTGCCCGGATGTCCTAAAACCACAAGGTAAAATAGCCATTGAAAGAATTCACCAAACATCTCCTGAAAGAGACCCCAAAATTAAAACTCTGAAGAATATTATGGCTAAATTTCAAAACTATTGGACCAATGAACAAATTTTGCAAGCAGTCAGAAATAAATAATTTAAAATACTGAGGAGTCACAATAATGATTACCCCAGACCTAGCAGCTTCCACTTTAAAGGATCGAAGGGGCTTGTTGTGACATAGGAGCCACATGATAGTGGCTGCTGGAGAGCCAACACAAATCTACAGAATGGATCTCCTCCTGTGAGAGGATGATACAAGGAGACTGAGAGGTAGTTGGTGTTCTCTGACCTCTCTTACTGAGAGGCCTTTGTTTTGTCTGACCTTTGTCCTCTTCTTTCTGCCTCCATTTTATTTCATTCCCAGTCCACAACACCTGTGTCAGCAAAGGCTGCCCTGCAAACTCCTTCAGATGCTATGATCCACTGCTGTGGAGACTCTCTAAAAATTGACCTGCCCCTTAACAGGGGCTGGAATCTGATATTCTAAACAAATTCTAAAAGGCAGAGGAACTTAGAATGCAGCCAAGAATAAAGCGTCTCACTAAACTGAACATTTTCTCTCAGGGAAGAAGAGGGAAATTCAGTAAAAAAGATGAATTCTATTTATTTCTGATACATATAGTACTTGTGACTTCTAGAGTAGTTAATATTGTAGCAAATGCCTACTTTATTTATATAAATATATAATCCTTTTTTAAACCTTCAAATATAGCTCATTGATTTTCTATAGAAATAAATTATAAAATTTTATTGTATGCATATAATACTGAACATTTATCTTTCCAATTTTTTGAGGCAATGTCTAGGTCACAGCTGCTTCCCAGTAAACTATATTTCTGAATTAAAATTAGAGTTTGCTATTGCTATAGATATTTTCAGTCTTCTTTCTATTAAAAAAACAAGAGAAGAGAAAAATTCAAAGAGGATTTGAGAATTTACTTGATGATTGTATTGTTTTAAGTTTTACTGACAACTTTTTTACATATCACATATAGAAATAAATTTCCCTTCTACATATATTTAAAAATGTTGAAATTCCTTTGACAAATAATGAAAAACTCAGTTATCAAAGGAAATAAATATAACAGTTTATTATGTATTCTAGATATATAGTCTTTCATATCTCTGAGAAAGGTAGAAAATTCATTTTATTTTCTGTTCTCCAGAACCAAACTTGTCCACAATAATGAATAATATTGATAATAATAAAGAATACTAATTAAAGAATACATAGTTTCCATTGATTATACCATTGCTAGACCACTGAACCAAAAATCAGAAATTGCTGGGTTTAATATGGTCTTAATTTCTATCTATGTAAATCTGATTGAGAGGCGTAACTTATCTGCTGCAGTTTTCCAAACTGCAAAATTGGGAGGATAATAATAATAATAACAATAATATTTTGGCTCTTTTATTTGTTATGCATAAATTTGAATATACAACCTTTTCAACATATCTCTGAATTCTTAATAATTGTAATTTTTATAGCATGATAATATTGCTTTCCATTTATATACCACATTTTTGTCAGAAAGTCTACAACTAATTAAAACTCAATTTGTTTAAAACTTTATATATTTAGACAAGGAAGTTCTAACAATAGAACATGAAAATAATTGTCACATTCATACCAAGAATGCCAGAATCTATCTCTCAGTAATAGGAAAATTATTATCAAGATTATTCATATCAAAACAAATAAAAGTTATAATTAAAATGGATTAAAAAAAACTTTAAGCAATGAATAGCCTTCATTTATTTCAAGGCTAGCTCATAGCCTGGGAGATGGAAGGCTGGTCTTGGAATAAAGACGTGTAAGAATACAACTAAACTTTCCTGGACACACTGACTGCATGATCTTTATCAATTCACTCTGGCTATTTTTAGTGAGTCCACTAATTCTCTAAAAATAAAACTTATAAATGAATTGATCACACATTAAAAAAGGAATTGCCTCCATTAAAATTTTTCAATGATAGCATGGTCTCTGTTTGTTCAAAACATTTTAAAACATTAAAAATTGACAAGGAATATTGTTCTTTAACAAAATCAAAAAGGCATTGCAAAACTAAGATTTTTTTTTTTAAACAAAGATTAGAAAAATAAAGCTTGAGACCTCTGCGGGTGGAGCCAAGATGGCAGAAGAAATCCAGGAAGCTGCTTGAGCTCTCCTAGTTTTCCTCAAAAAACAAATGAAACCAAGCCTCTGATTAGAATGATGGAATGAAACCCCTCTAAAGTTCAAGATAAACTGGAAAAACTTCAAGAAAAGGTCAGTCTAACTAAGGTGAAAAAAAAGGTATCCAGCCTGGCTCAGACAGACTTGGGGAAAGCCAGAGTCTTAATCACAGCAAATCAAAATCTAAGAACCTCAGTCCTGGCTCAGTAGACAAGCAGACCTGTGGTGCAGCTTCCAGTCTCAGCTCAGAAGGCAAACTCTGTGAAATAAGACTATTTCCTGGAAAGGGGATATAAAGTTATCCCCTGCAAACACAAGGGGCTACTATGCAAAGCTAAGTCTCAGGTTAGTTCCTCCTTTACCCAAAGAGCAGAGCTCAACCATAAAAGTTTAAAAAAAAAGGATAAAATGTTCAGAGTAAATCTCAAAGAGTGATATTAATTGACTTCAATTCCAAAGAAAAGTATAGGAAATTAAAAGTAAATTAAACTTTAAAAAGCAAATATGATCAGTGGAAGAAAAAAAAATGAGTAGTATGCAAAAAGTCAACAGCTTGGAAAAGGAAGGGGAAAAATTGAATGAAGAAAACAACTCCTTAAAAAATACAATTGTCAAAATTCAAAAACAAACAAAAAAAAGTCACTGAAGGCAATGCCTTCAAAAGTAGAATTAACCAAATGAAAAAAAAAAAAGATACAAAAGCTAACTAAAGAAAATCACATATTAAAAACTATAATGGGCAAATGGAATCTAATGACTCCATGAGACAGCTAGAATAAGTCAAACAAAGCAAAAAGAATGAAAAAAATGGAAGAAAATGTGAAATACCTCATTGGAAAAACAGCTGACCTAAAAAACAAATTCTTGTGGGTCTACTTACCAAGACAAACCCAAGAACTATATGATCACAATTACAACACACTTCTCACACAAATAAAGTCAGATCTAAACAACTGGAATACTATCAATTGCTGATGGGTAGTCCAAGCTAATATAATAAAAAAGACAATCTTGCCTAAATTGATCTACTTGTTAAGTAACATAGTAAATTGCCAAAACTTATTTTATAGAATTAGTAAAAATAATATTAAAATTCATTTGGAAGAACAGAAGGTCAAGAATATCAAGGAGATTAATGAAAAAAAAAATACAAAGGATGGTAGTTTAGCAGTACCAAACCTAAAACTATATTATAAAGCAGCAGTCATCAAAATTATTTAGTATTGGCTAAAAAATAAAATGGTGAATCAGTGAAATTGATTAGATATATACATGACAAAATAATCAAGACCTGTAGTAATCTAGTATTTGATAAAACCCCAAACTTCAGCTTCTGGGGCAAGATCATTAATGAAAAATTGCTGGGAAAACTTGAAACTAATATGTTAGAAAGTCAAAATGGGTATGTGATTTAGGAATAAAGGATGATACCATAAACAAATTAGGAGAGCAAGGAATAATTGACCT
Organism: Sminthopsis crassicaudata; assembly: GCF_048593235.1. Classification (NCBI taxonomy): domain Eukaryota; kingdom Metazoa; phylum Chordata; class Mammalia; order Dasyuromorphia; family Dasyuridae; genus Sminthopsis; species Sminthopsis crassicaudata. The sequence continues at coordinate 156,898,681 of NC_133617.1, read as the reverse complement.
ATCAGATCCTTGAAGAAGGAAGGAATTTATGACCAGTTATTTAGATCTGACTTTATTTGTGTGAGAAGTGTTTTGTAATTGTGATCATATAGTTCTTGGGTTTGTCTTGGTAAGTAGACCCACAAGAATTTTATTGTGTCTACATTTAGTTTCAATTTCTCTTTCTATCTCTTGTTAATGGGCTTTGTCAATAATACAAAAAATGCTGATGATTTCTGTGAGTTTGTATTATATATGAACTAGAGAACATTATAAAAGGCAAAATGAATAACTTTGATTATATTACATTAAAAAGGTTTTGCACAAAAAACCCCAATATAAACAAGATAAAAAGGGGAACAAAAGCTGGAAAAAAAAATCTTTACAGCCAGGGTTTCTGATAAAGGTGCCATTTCTAAAATATATGAATAACTGTCAACTTTATAATACAAGTCCCCAAATGATAAATGGTCAAAGGATATGAACAATATTCAGATGATGAAATTAAAGTCATCTATAATCATATGAAAAAAATGTTCCAAATCACTATTGATTGGACTAATGGAAATTGAAACAACTTTGAAATATCACCTCATATCTCTCAGACTGGCTAAAATGACAGGAAAAGATAATGATAAATGTTGGAGAGGATGTGGGAATACTGGGACACTAATGTATTGTTGGTAGAACTATGAAATAATCCAAACATTTTGGAGAGCAATTTGGAACTATGCCCAAAGAGCTATAAAACTGAGTATACCATTTGATCCAGCAGTACCATTACTGGGTCTTTATCCCAAGGAAATCATAAAGAAGGGAAAAGGACACACATGTGCAAAAATGTTTCAAGCAGCTCTTTTAGTGGTCACAAAAAATTGGAAAATGCGTAGATACCCATCATGGAGAATGGCTAAACAAGTTGAAGATATGAAGGTAATGGAATATTATTGTTCTATCAAAAATGATGAACAAGCTGATTTTAGAAAGGCTTGGAAAGATTTACATGAACTGATGCAGAACAAAACAAGCAGAACCAGAAATTGTACAGAATAACAGGAAGAATTTGTGATGATCAACAATGAAAGACTGGGTTTTTCTCAGTAGTTCACTGGTCCAAAGAAGTCCTAATAGACTTTGGACAGAAAATGCCATGTGCATCTGGAAAAAAGGATTATGGAGATTGAATATAAATTAACACATGCTACGTTTACTTCTTTTTTCTGCTTGTTTTTTTCTCTTCCATGGTTTTTCCCTTTTGTTCTGCTTTTCCTCTCCCAACTTGATTCATAAAGCAATGTGTATTATAAAGAAATAATTTAAAGAAGACCAAAGATTAGAAGCTTTCTCAGGAGAAATAAGAATAAGACAGATATACTCTTCCTGCCAATTTTTATTTCACAAAGTCCTAGAAGTCATATTCATAATATCTCATAAAAGAGGTTAAAATTAAATGTATTAACATAGGCAAAAAAGAAATAAAACCATTTCTATTTCTTGATGGCATGTTATTGTTCTCAGAAATTTTCCCCCCAATCAGCAGAAAAACTAATTGAAAGAATCAATAGTTTTAGTAAAGTAGCTGAACACAAAAATAATTGCACAAAGTTAATTAATACTTTATATATTAATAACAAAAGGAAGATAAGAGATAATAAATCTAGAATAGATAATTTTCATTTGACAAAGTTTAGAAATTAATAGAAACATAACATCACTGAAATTAGAATAGCAAAAAAAATTATGGTAAACTTTTTTCTAGGGTTTATATCAATTGTTGTTGAAAACAATCTAACACCCAAAATATATATGCACATACATAAACACACATACTGTATATAAATATATATATATATATAATATGTACACATGGTAATATGTTTTATGTATATATATATATATATATATATATATATATATATAATATCACCAAATATTTTGGTTATCAATTTATTTTAGTAATATTTGACAAAATTTCTACTATATATATGTATATGTGTATTTATATGTGTGCATATATGTGTATACATAAATATACACTTATATATGAACTCACATTCATATATGATTCACCCAGAGTCATTCTCTAATATTTGCTTAAAAGATATGCCATGCAGTTTTCAATTAAAATTTTTTTCAAACAAAAATAACAATTCAAAAATATTATCCAAATCACTAATAGCAGTACAAATGAAATGAAAAACTTAGGCTTTCTCTCACATAACAGAGATTAATTTATTCAAAATTTCACAAGAATTTATTGTTTCTATTTTACCAACCACAGTATTAGGTGCACAATATACAAACACAAAAGTGAAATAATTTTATCAATATCAAGTTAATATTCTCTTGCCTAAAATACTATAAATGTTGGATGGCCTTGAGAAGAGAGGTACAATGATATACTTTGGTAGATTTATGACAAGGATAAACCCAGTATGAATTTAAACTTGAAATTTTGTAGGCAAAATGACAAATCTTTCAATTAGCACATATTATTGATGCCATGGAATCCAAAGACAAAACAAAGATCTAATTTACCAAAATATGCATGACAAAACTGTCTCTTTTAACAAAGTGGGTGTCCATCAATTAGACAAAGGATGAAAACAGTAGTCTATTGATAAAATCATATATTATTGTGACTAATATTTAGAAAAAAAATACTAGGAAAATTTCTTGTAGTCTAATGTAGACTACAATAGGCAGAATCAAATGCAAATCTTATGCCATGCCAAAAAGTGGGAAAATAGGTCAAATGTTTCTTTGTCTTAGTCTCTGCCTCCAGCCAACTCCCTTCATGGGATCTGGGTTCCTAATTGACAAATAAATTTCTCTTTATTTTGCCCACACTCCAGACCAACTATGCTGCTCTCCCACCATTTGCATGACCTCTTGTTCTAGCTTCCATCTCTAACCCAGGATACTATCTCCCACCATGGGGACTGTGCTCATAATTTTTTTTAATGAGAATTTTTTTATATTTAATCTAGATTAAGACCCACAATGATGCTCTTTGTTCATTTCATTTCATGATAGTATGCCTGTAATCTTCAGTTCCCTGCTTTCTACCTCTAAACCTAAGAAAAGTAATTAAATCACTATTATTTTTCAATCAGTTGTCTAATATATGCATTTCTTTTCCCTGTGATTTTTCAAACCAAAACAATCATTCTTGTTGTTCTCTGTTTATACTTTTTGTCTTACTTTGTTAGAATGTAAGCTCCTGGAGAGCAGAGGCTATTTGCCTTTTTTTCTTTTTCTTTTATATTTGTTTTTCAAGCCTTTATCATGGAGTCTAACACATAGTAAACACTTAATAAATGTTTTTGCAATTTTTTTTAAAGAAATTCATTCCTGGTAGTTACCATCATGTTTTAAGGGTGTGCATATTAAAATCATGCTTTTTTGTTTTTTGTTTCCTTCCCATAGCAAATGAACTTTGAGATCATCTAGCCCAACTAGTTCATTTTATAGCTAATGAAACTAAGGTCAAGGAGGCATGAAATGATTTTCCAAAATTGAAACAACTGATGAACAGAATAGGGCCTCTAAACCCAGATCTTCATGTTGCAAATCCAGGGTTCTTTCCTCCATACCACACTGGTCTCCAAAATATCTTTTTTTTTTTGTCTTATTTCCTTTGAGCATATGCCCATAATTCCTAGTCTAGAGGCATTCCATTGGTTCCATTATCAAACGCACATATAACATATATTCACACATACATATCATGTATTTGTTGAAATGAAAGAAAATAACTTAGAAACAATATATTTTCATGAAAAGTGATTTGTTTTAGTTTAGTATGAATATGTGTATCGAGAGACATAGCACCAGACTTAGATTGGGAGAACCATATTTGTATCTTAGACTTACTAGCTGTTATTATGAGATATGTGACTTGATTTCATGGATTCTCAGTCTCTGCTTCTATTACAAATCAATGATATTTCCATTACCTTCCTAACTTGGTATATTAAAGCACTATGCAAATCATGCATTTAAACACACACATATATGTATGTAGGTGTGCATACATACATGAATACTTATTCACATGTGTGTATATATAGGTAAACACAGGACCTTTGACAAAAGAATATTTCTTTCATAATTAATAAAAATATATAAATGTATTCTATCATGTGAGAGGCAAAGCGTTCCTTCTTCCTCATATTATCTCATTTTGGCAGGAAGGGGAAGTTTTCAATTTATAGTTTATCTTGTTTCCCATAGAACACAGTACCTTTTTCAAGTTAAAAATTCCTCTTGGACTCAAGTTCAAGAGATTCTCAGGACTTCGCTAACTACTGTACTGCCCTCCTGCAACCCTGGACTGAAAGTAAGGACAAACAATACAGAATAGATACAAACACAACAAGCACCATTTCTTGGATATACACACATCCCTCTGTGTATTATATACATATGTACACATTCCTCTCTGTATTACATATATATATATATATATATATATATATATATATATATTCTCACATGTGTGTGTTATGTGTATATGTATATAAACATAAACACATACTGGTACCATCATATCACATGCCATATGGTGTGTGTTTTTGTGTACATACATGCATACACACACACACAGAGTGTGCTGTGGCAAACTCATGTCTGTGCAACCCATTTGTTAAATTTATGTAAGCAAATGTTCACATATACATTAGAAGTCATAAAATTCTGGAAATCAGGATTGGATTTATTGCTTTATTGTCTAGACTGAATCAGAAAAATCTTAATAATGAGGATTACACTTAAAAGTATGACATACATACATTTTATAGAGATGGTGGTCAAAAAATTATCAGCATATCCCTGTATATATACATACCTATTTATATATAAAGATATGTAGATATGTATATCTATAAGTTTGTTCATATTATTTCATATTTTAACACTTTCTCTTATTTTATGGTTAATGAATGAAGCTGTGTTCTCTCCATTTTAAATAATAGAGTGTAAATAATGGAGGCATTGACTCTTTAAATTTCTCGCCCCCATCCCACAGTTAATGAATAAGGAAGATTGGCACAAAAAAAAAAAAAAAAGAAAAAAAAAAGAGAGAGAGAGAGAGAAAGATGCCTCCGATTTTCTAAGAACTGAAACTTTTTCCTCAAAAAAGTATAATTTTGACTGAAGTATTATATACAGCAACCACCTATGAAACACAAATATAAATAAATTGTACAATGTTTAAATAGAAAAAAAAAGAAATGTTTCTCTGCATATATTGTTTCAATCAAATATCCTAACACTATAATTTATGTAGAACAATGTCATAACTTTAATGCTTTTTTGGGAGCTCATATGTTATTATTGTGTCAACCTAATTTTATGTACAAGGTGGGAAATACCATATATAAGAAAAATATAATTGAAGTAATGTTAAAAATTGTCCTGTCATAGATAATACAACTCCCCCAGCCCCTGTTCCCCCATCCCAATACAATCAGAATCTCTGACTGGAAGATTGTAAAATTGCCAGCTATTCCCTCAGCATTGCCTTTGAAATTCTCTTTTACCCTCCTGAAAACATGATCCAATTTATTGTTGTTTTTGTTTTAATTTTTTGTTTGCTTATTTTAATTTTATCTAAAACATAAATTTCTGTAAAAGAATACCCTGGAAGCTTAGTCTGCCTTGGCTTCAAAAATAACTAAAGGCAAGGTTTCCAAACCAATCATACTTTGGATTCCTGACTCTTAGATCCTGGATAATCCTTTATTATCAATAAAAGGAGAGTAGGATTCTGGGAAATACTGAGGTTAGCAAGAGCTTTTTTTTAGAAAAGCAGTATAGTAGAATGGATAAAAGGTTTGCCTTGGAGGAAGAAAGACTTTGATTTGGATCTTGTCTATGACACTTACTGTCAATGTGACCATAACAAATCTCTTATTCTCTCAGTGCTCTAACTATAAAACTCTCAATGAGTATAAATTACAGATCTGAATTGGTAGAATACAATGTGAATTCATCATACCTATGAAATCATAGATTCTGATCTTTCAACTTATTGTCCTTAAAAAAGAAAAAAATCAATATATCTCACATATATTTCTCATTACCCTAATATTTCTAGATCTAAATCCATTGGAAGAATAGTATCTGTTTACAAAATAACAATTTCGAGTTGTGTGGGTTCTCAGGAATCATCTTATACAATCCAGACCTCATTTAAGAATCTATTTTACTTTCTTCTTGCTAATTCAACATCCAGCTTTTGCATCAAGGCTTCAATAAAATAAAATATTTTCCTTCCTGAGATAGCTTTTTCCATTTTGGAATAATTCTAATAGGATGTTTAAGAACAGATTCTAGAACATGATTTTTAAAAATTAAGTCCAATTTTGAGTGTATAACAGGGAGTCATTACTGCCACATTTCACTCCTTAGGCTCTTCCATACTTTCAGATTAACAAGGCATACCACACCCATCATTCCACAGGATGTGGTCACTGCACCCACTCATGCAACTCCTCCCTGACATTCCAAAGAACATTCATTCATTCGACATTCATTCAACATCCAAGAAACATTCATTACCTGCCAACTATGCAAAAATCTGCCAACTGGGCATAACTCTGTTGAAAGTTTGCTGACCTGTGTATATAGGAGCATTTTGCCTTTTAAAAGGGAGTTAGTCTTGGAAGGAAAGGGTGAGCATGAAAATCCATATTCTTATAAATTGTTTATGCATATATATGCATACATATATATATATATATATATATACACATACATACATACATATATATGTATATACACACATATACATACTTATTAGGGTACATTTTGCCATTGAAATTTGAGATTCAATCAATTCATTTGAAATATATGTATCTATCTTACCTGTTTAACAAGCATAGTCCTTGAGAACTTTTCATGCTATAATTTCAAAATATATGCCTCTATACCTTTACCATGTAGAATCCCTAATTTCCTTTATAGTTCAGGAGGTTACACCTACTATGCAAGATTTCTCCTGATCTCTATAATTTTTAGCATTCACTCTATCTTGAAATTATTTTGTGTGTAATTTGAAAGTCAGCATGGCTTAATCAATAGAGGGCTGGATTTGGGTACAAGAAAAATCAAGTCTTTTTTTTCCTTCATATGAGTTGTATAACCACAGCAAGTCACTCAGTGCTTCAAGCAAAAATCAAGTTACAGATGTATTTTTTTTTAAATCTCCCATATGAGGTCCTAGGTATAGAGGAGGAAACTAGTAAATGCTCATTGAATGATTAATTAAAGAAAAGAAAAATGAATAATAGATATGTTGTTGATCTATTTTGTTGGATAGTTAGTTTTTAAGCTAGCAGTTTCCAATATGAGAAACCCAAATATTAGAAATAATTGGTTCAAGCCAGAAGTATCTGTGTGTGTGGAGAAATATTTCATCCTTATTCAGTTAAGTATGCTTTGTATTTCATTAGTATAATGTTATCACTTTGAGGATAAGGACTCTTTCATCAGTCAACAAGTATTATTAAGTGTTTGATTTGTGCCAGTCACTGTATCTTTATTTTTTCTAGTAGAGTATCTTCAATGTGCTAAATTGAATTGAATTTTTATTAATATATTTTGTGTGTATACATGTATGTATATATGCATACACACATACATGTGTATGTATATATGCATACACACATACATGTGTATGTATAAAGTGGCAAATAATATCAGTATTTGACAAAGGGGGAGAAACCATGAGTTTGTTGACATGTTGACATGATAACAGAATGCTCAGGACAGTAGCTAAAATGGCCGAAAGAACCCAAAAACAAAAAAAAAGAAGTGTTTTTCATTAGCACTCCCCACACTCAAGATATTCAGAGGAGGAAGAAAGAAAAGACTTATCAGGGATAGTTTGACCAAAAATAAATAAAGAAGCTAAAATGAAACAATAATTTATTTGATAACACTGGGAAAAAATGACAATTTACTGTGTCAATAGTGTTTGTGTTTCACATAGCTTATAAATGCTATTGCATTATAATATTTTAAATTTAATTTGGGATTTAAAGGATTGTCCCTCAATCTTTATTTACAGCTCTATTTTTAGGCAAAAACTCTGTAAAGCACAGACCAATATAAGCAGCCAAGATTAAAAACCAGAAGCTCCATTAACAAAAAAGATACCTTTACTTTGCAATTTCAGTGTATGCTTTGCCCTATGCTATTCCATCCTCCAAGAAAGCAAGATGTGGTTGAAGGCCTACTAGAGAACTTGTTTTAAATTCTGAGTTTTATTATGAGCTATATGACCATAGATGAATCTCTGACTCTTTGTGACTATTTCTTCATCTGTGAAACAGAGATGATAATGTTTGCCTTTTCTAATTCAAAAGTTGTTCAGAGCAACGTATTTTATAGCTATTAGACCACTATAGAAATATTATTATTATTATAGATGGTTCTCTATTACAGAGAAAGAGAATCTAACCATATTTATTTGCCCAATGTTTTTTTTTTTCATTTATTGATCTTTTTGTTTTTACAAAGTTTATATTTCCCCCTGTATTCTTACTTTATCCAGACTATTGAGATCACAGTGGATGTTTTCTTCATTAACTCAAGTGTAGAATTACTAATGAAGAATTTTTTGGAGTAATACCAGAGTACTTGGGAAGGGGCAGATGAAGGCTGTGCCATAAGCAACTATTATAAGTAGATAATGTAAGGTGTTTGCTTCTTAGCCATTTTCCAATAAAATGTGATTTAATTTTAGTATTGGAAGAGAATTCCATTTCATGATCCATTTTCCATTCTTTTCTTCTTCATATTAACCCCTTCCACTTATTTCCAGTCCCATCAAATTGACTGGTCAGCTGTTCCACATATGACAGATTCCATCCTTTACCCATATCAGGAATATGCTTTTCCTACTTCTACATAAAATACCAAGATTAATTCAAAGAACAGTCAAAGGAATGCCTCCTACTTAATGGATTTTCCAATACTTCCAGTTCTTAATACTCTCTTCTTGAAAAGATTTTTATATTCCTCCTTTGTATTTACTTAATTTCTACTCATATTGGATCCATCTTGGAATACACACACACACACACACACACACACACACACACACACACATATATATATATATATATCTTGAAAATAGGCAATGTGTCATGTTTTACTTTTTATCCCTAAAACTTAGGAGACTAATTTGCACACTACAGAAACTTAATAAATATTTGTTTAAATTCCAAAAGATTATGATGGAAAATGCTATCCACATCCAAAGAAAAAACTATGTAGTCTGAATGTAAATAGAAGTATATTCTTTTCACTTATTTTCTCTTTAGTTCTTATTCTCCTTTTACAAAATATCTAATATAGAAATATGTTTAAAATAAACATTTGTTTAATTGAACTGAATTTTCATTGCAAAACCAATTTCATCTAGCTACATATTTTGAGTATCTGTAATTGTATCAGTAGTCTTTCCTCTTATATGTCAAGTTCTTCATCTCCATAATTGCCCCCTCAATGAACCATTGTACTGAAATGTACTAATAATTAGAGAAATGTAAATTAAAACAACTCTGTAATTCTACATCCATCAGATTCACAAAATTTACACAAAAAGGAAATAGCTAGTTAAGGAGAGGGTATGGGAAAATGGGCAAATTGATACAGTATTTTTGGCACTGGATTGTACCAAATATTTTGGAAAACAATTTGAAACTGTACTACCAAATTCCTAACACTGTGCTTAACTTTTTGATCCATATATGTTATAGCTATATAGGTCTATACCCCAAAAAGATCAAAGAAAGTGTATTTCTCCTTCTACTTACTTGTGTGACCTTGAATAAGTCATCATATCAATTGGGGACTCAGCTTTTTCATTTTTAGAAGTGCAAGATTGGGCGAACTTTCTTTGGTTATTTTGCTATGGAATGGTAGGCTTTCTAACTCTTTAAGCTATAATCAACTTTGTGCATCTTATTGACAATCCTTTCACTTATATCATTGTTTTTGTCCCCTGCTATTTTTTCTATGAGTTTGCCCACTCCTTCTTCCTGAATTTCAAACTTCTCTTTATCCATTGACTTCTTCCATAACCCCTCTAAACATACCCTAATAAAAATACAAACAAACAAACAAACAACAATTTTTACTTAATCTTAATTTCTCTCCCTTACAAATATATACATACTATTGGTGTATTTTCACTTCAGAGTCAAGTTCCTAGAAATCATGTTAAATTCCTTATCTTGCTTCCTCACTTACCTTTACAAACTGGTTTTTGCTCCTGTCATTGCTTATGCCAAGTTCAACAATGACCAAATATCCTTTCTTCCCCCCAAAATTCTTCCTCCTTAACATCTCTGCAGCCACTGACACTATAGACACTATGGACACTGGTCTTTCAGTATGCTATAGCAACTTTCTACAAGTTTCTTACTAATTTTCCTGTTCCACAACATCAGTTTAAGCTTTATCTTGACAACTTGAAACTCAGAACTAATAACAAATATAAGAACTTCCTAATGCAAAGTAAAGATAAGTATTAACAATATTGAGGAAACTCAGAAAGGCATCCATATGAATTTATGTTCTCTTAATTTATTATTTCTATCATCATTAATCCTTGTAATGAAACATGTTTTTGTTGGTATCAGTTGCTTAATCTAGCAAAAATTTATTATGTGCTAAGTACCAGGCACTATACTAAGTGTTGAGGACACAAAGAAACAGACAGTCCCTGCGCACCTAGAGGTCACCATTGAATCAGAGAGAAAACAAATAACTATGTGAAAATAAGCACGTGCAGGATAACTTGGAATTCAAACTAACAGGAGGGCATTAGATTTAACAGGGATTAGGAAAAGCTTCCTTAGAAGATATGATTTTAGCGGAGCCAAGATGGCGGAGAGGAAACACACGACTCAGTGAACGTCCTCACTCCCTCACAACCAATTAGATAAATTAAGTCTCAAAATTAGCTCAGGACTGATAGATACCACAAGGACTGGAAGCACGACTTAATAGCTGAAGAGAATCTGGAGTTTCAGCAGGAAAGGTCAGTTCTCAGGGGAGGAATAAGAAAGACCAGCACAGACGGTGGGGTAGGGGCACACTGCGCCCATTGCGCTGGGAGGGGCTCTGGGATCAGAGAAGCCACTGAGGTAAAGGAATCTGGCACAGGCTGTTAGCTCTTCTCTGCTAATTATTTAGCAGTTCAGAAGAGAAAGCCAAAATATTTTAAAACTCAGATTAGATTTTCCCCGGACCCTGGGGGTGACTCAGGCACCAGGGGGTGTGGCCTCAGCTACCACCTGAGAATAGTTAAGAGACTGACAAGTGGGTGGATACGGCCCAAGGCAACACACACTGCCTAGCTTAGCTGGAGGGAGTGGAACTCAGCTCCAGGAAGTCCCAGAGAAGCGGAACCTTTGAACTAGGGACCGCGGTTTCTGGCAGACACTTCCAGTTTGAGCGCAGGGGCTTCTTACGTCACCTGCTGCAGACATCCACTCCCCACCCGGACACATACACTGGGCTTCCTACAGTCTTTACTATTCTACGCCCTCGAAGCACAGTAGTGCTAATCACCTCTGAGGCACTCCCAGGGAGGGGGTGGGGAACTCTCTCCCAGAGCTCTCTCTTAGCTCAGGCTCAGGAGCCACTGCATCCATCCCGTCTGGGAGGAAGCTGGTAAAGAAGTAAATAATTTCCTACCCCAGGGACAGACCCCAAAAGATTTTTTTTAAGTATGAGCAAAAAAGCTAGAAAAACTATAGATTCTTTCTATACAGAGAAAGAGCGGGTGTCCAACCCCGAGGAAGTTGACAGCAGAGAATCAGATAACAACCTAAAGGGGAACGATTCCTGCCCCCCATCACATAACTCTCTCCTAGAAGAAGCTCTTAAGAAATTGAGGGAGATCGAAGAAAAATGGGGAAAAGAAAGGGAAGTTATGATAGAGAATAATAATGTCCTGAAATTGGAGTTGGAAAAAATAAAGAATTCACAGGAGATGCAGGGAAACAAAATTAGTGAATTAGAAAAGGTTAAAAAAACACAGGAAAGTAGGATTTCTGAATTGGAAAAGATAAAAAAGTCTCAAGAAAATAGAATTTCTGAATTGGAAAAAGAAAATAATTCTCAAAAAAAAAAAATTAGGGAAATGGAAAAAAACTCAATAGAGCAAAATAATTCATTTAAAAACGAAATTGGGCATTTACAAAAAGAACTAAAAACTGTGAAAGAAGAAAATAACTCCTTAAAAGTCAGGATGGAACAAATAGAAATGAATGATTCACAGAGAACCCAAGAATCAGTCAAACAAAACAAAAAAAAATGAGAAGCTGGAGAACAACGTCAAATACTTACTGGGAAAATCTATAGACCTGGAAAATAGATCTAGGAGAGATAATCTGCGGATTATTGGACTTCCAGAAAACTATGACCAAAAAAAGAGCCTAGATTCTATTTTACAGGAAATTATCAAAGAGAACTGTCCAGAGATAATAGAAACAGAAGGGAAAGTAGATGTGGAAAGAATTCATCGAACTCCTTCTGAAATAGACCCTAAAAAAAGAACACCACGGAATATTGTGGCTAAGCTGCAGAATTACCACACAAAGGAGAAAATCCTGCAAGCAGCTAGAAAAAAACAATTTAAATACCAAGGTGCCACAATAAGGGTCACCCAAGATCTGGCTGCTTCCACATTAAAAGATAGAAGGGCCTGGAACCTGATATTCCGAAAGGCAAAAGATCAAGGACTGCAACCAAGAATGAACTACCCAGCTAAGTTTAGCATCTTTTTCCATGGAAGAAGATGGTCATTCAATGAAACAGAGGAATTCTATATGTTTCTAAGAAAAAAACCAGACTTAAACAAAAAATTTGATCTACATCCACAAGACTGAAGAGAAACAGAAAAAGGTACACAGAACCCTTGAGAACTGTAACTTTGTTGTGGGTATATAAAAAATACTCAAGGATAATTTGATTTTACTGATATAAAAGAAAAAAAGGGGAGTGTGGTAAAGGGAAGGAGGTCGGTTCAGAAAAAGGGGAAGGAGTGATAAAAAGAGGGAAACTACATCCCAGGAAGAGACATAGAAAATACACCATATCTGAGGGAACTTAGTGAGGGGGAGAATCATTGTGTGAATCTTACTCTCATCAGAAGAGGCTCAAAGAGTAAATAATTAACATATTTGTTTTTCAGAGAATTTTCTCTCACCTCATTAAAAGGGGGGAGAGGAAAAGGGGAAAGGAAAAGGAGAACAAGTGAAGGGACTTGGAGGGAGGGGGGAGGGATCCTAAAAAAAAAAAAAAAAAAAAAAAAAAAAGAGGGAGGGTTGCGCGTCACAAGGGGGGTCTGTAAATTAAATATCGGGGAGGGGGATCAGGGGGGTCAAGGGAAAAAAGTATAATCTGGGGATAATACGATGGCAGGAAATACAGAATTAGTAATTTTAACTGTAAATGTAAATGGGATGAACGATCCCATCAAACGGAGACGGATAGCAGATTGGATCAAAAAGCAGAACCCTACAATATGTTGTCTACAGGAAACACACTTAAAGCAGGGAGATACATACAGAGTAAAGGTAAAAGGTTGGAACAGAGCTTATTATGCTTCAGGTAAAGCCAAAAAAGCAGGGGTAGCTATCCTTATCTCAGATCAAGCAAAAGCAGAAGTAGATCTCCTTAAAAAAGATAAGGAAGGAAACTATATCCTGCTGAAAGGTAGCATAAATAATGAAGCCATATCAATACTAAACATATATGCACCAAGTGGTATAGCATCTAACTTTCTAAAGGAAAAGTTAAGAGAACTGCAAGAAGAAATAGACAGTAAAACTATAATAGTGGGAGATCTCAACCTTGCACTCTCAGATTTAGACAAATCAAACCACAAAACAAACAAGAAAGAAATTAAAAAAGTAAATAGAACATTAGAAAAACTAGGTATGATAGACCTTTGGAGAAAACTGAATGGCAATAGGAAGGAATATACTTTCTTCTCAGCAGTTCATGGATCCTATACAAAAATTGACCATATATTAGGACATGAAGATCTCAAAATTAAATGTAGGAAGGCAGAAATAATAAATGCCTTCTTCTCAGATCACAATGCAATAAAAGCTACATTCAGTAAAAAGTTAGGGGTAAATAGACCAAAAAGTAATTGGAAACTGAATAATCTCATCTTAAAGAATGACTGGGTGAAAGAGCAAATTATAGAAACAATTAACAATTTCACCCAAGATAATGATAATGATGAGACATCATATCAAAATCTTTGGGATGCAGCTAAAGCAGTAATAAGGGGAAATTTTATATCTTTAGAGGCTTATTTGAAGAAAATTGAGAAAGAGAAGATTAACGAATTGGGCTTACAACTTAAAAGGCTAGAAAAAGACCAAATTATAAACCCCCAACCAAAAATTAAACTCGAAATACAAAAATTAAAAGGAGAAATCAATAAAATTGAAAGTAAAAAAACTATTGAATTAATAAATAAAACCAAGAGTTGGTTTTATGAAAAAGCCAATAAAATAGATAAACCTTTGGTAAATTTGATCAAAAAAAAGAAAGAGGAAAATCAAATTGATAGTCTTACAAATGAAAAGGGGGATCTTTCCACCAATGAAGAGGAAATTAGAGAAATAATAAGGAGTTACTTTGCCCAACTTTATGCCAATAAATTTGATAACTTAAGTGAAATGGATGACTTTCTCCAAAAATATAGGCTCCCTAGATTAACAGAGGAGGAGATAAATTGCTTAAATAGTCCCATTTCAGAAAAAGAAATAGAACAAGCTATTAATCAACTCCCCAGGAAAAAATCCCCAGGGCCAGATGGATTCACATGTGAATTCTACCAAACATTTAAAGAACAATTAGCCCCAATGTTATATAAATTATTTGAAAAAATAGGGGATGAAGGAGTCCTACCAAACTCCTTTTATGACACAGACATGGTACTGATACCTAAACCTGGTAGATCGAAAACTGAGAAAGAAAATTATAGACCAATCTCCTTAATGAATATTGATGCTAAAATCTTAAATAAGATATTAGCAAAAAGACTTCAGAAAATCATCTCCAAGATAATACACTATGATCAAGTAGGATTTATTCCAGGAATGCAGGGCTGGTTTAATATTAGGAAAACTATTAATATAATTGACCATATTAATAATCAAATTAATAAGAACCATATGATCATCTCAATAGATGCAGAAAAAGCATTTGACAAAATCCAACATCCATTCCTACTAAAAACTCTTGAGAGTATAGGAATAAATGGATTATTCCTTAGAATAATCAGGAGTATATATTTAAGACCGTCAGTAAGCATAATATGCAATAGAAATAAACTGCAACCTTTCCCAGTAAGATCAGGAGTGAAACAAGGTTGCCCACTATCACCATTACTATTCAATATAGTACTAGAAACGCTAGCCTCGGCAATAAGAGCCGAGAAAGAGATTCAAGGAATTAGAGTAGGAAATGAGGAAATCAAACTATCACTTTTTGCAGATGACATGATGGTATACTTAGAGAACCCCAAAGACTCTGCTAAAAAGCTACTAGAAATAATTCAAAATTTCAGCAAAGTGGCAGGATACAAAATAAATCCACATAAATCCTCGGCATTTTTATATATCACTAACAAAATGCAACAGCAAGAGATACAAAGAGAAATTCCATTCCAAACAAATGTTGAGAGTATAAAATATTTGGGAATCCATCTACCAAAGAAAAGTCAGGAATTATATGAGAAAAATTACAAAACACTTGCCACAAAAATAAAATCAGATTTAAATAATTGGAAAGACATTCAGTGCTCTTGGATAGGCCGAGCGAATATAATAAAGATGACAATACTCCCCAAACTAATCTATTTATTTAGTGCTATACCAATCAGACTCCCAAGAAACTATTTTAATGACCTAGAAAA